>NC_142519.1:46944112-47066612 GCF_964205215.1 Stylophora pistillata
CAAAGAGCACAAACTCACTGCAACACATTGTTGTCCAGCATTCTATCCAAACACTAAGTCGTTACCTTCACAATATGGAGCTGCTATCGTTTTGATAGGTGTAGTGTATTAGGACCCAGACTCCCCCTCAGTGGTGCATGTAACGCCGGACTGTAGTTGTTAAGGATAAAGGTGTCGTGTCGGGCGGAATAAAGCTATCGTTTAAGGTTCAATCTGTGGTAATCCCCCGTTATTTACCGACCAGATAGGTAACAACAATAGGGTCAACATATATTGGACTACCAGGATTTTTTCTTTACTTAATTTATAGTTGCAATAATTTACCACATGAGCCTTATTCTTAATTATTCATTAATTTGTTAAAAGAAAACAGTGCTAAATATCGACTGGCACGATATTTAATTCTTTCGTAAATTCTTCACAACGGTTTAACTTAAACGTGCTTTTATTCAGTCGTTTTTTCAGCATTTACATAACAGTACAGTCTAGATGACATGGGTATACTTGTAAGAATACTTGCATAAACAGTTTCTCTAACCTTTCTTCTCTTGTTAGTTGAACTTTTTTCAATCTTCCAATTGGTATTCGGCTTGGTTCACGATTTGCGTTTTATGCTTCCATCGATTAGCATTAAATTGAATGTTTCTCGACGAAAGGTTCACTCATAACTGTTTGCTCCTAAAGAGATCTCTCATAAGGTTCGCGGACCGACCCGTTCCGAAAACGCTCGACATCTCTTAGAGTGGGTCTACCGCAAACGCTGTGTGCATATTTTGTATGCGTTTTTAGCGTATTATGTACAGTATGTTTCATATGTTTGTTGTTGTTTGATTTATCATCTACGGGTTTATATCGAATTAATTTGATGGCCTGCTCCCAGTTGGCTTGTTAGCTCAATTGGTAGAGCGCTGTACTAGTATCGCAGAGGTCAGTGGTTCGAATCCCGTACAGGCCTGAAATTTTTATCAGGTCTGATTTTCACTATTGCTCAAATAGTGCTTTACTGCGAAGAATCGTTCTCATATATGTACAGTATCTGTGCCGATTTTGAGCCGTAAGAAACTTCTCTTCCTCCGCCATTACCCCATGCATTGTGCGCATCAGTCAAAACGTCACTCTCGCGTCAGAGTCAAAACGTTGCGTAGCGTGTTAAGGACTTGACTGCGATTTGCAACTGAACGAAAAAAAACCCAAAATTTCAACTCGGGCGTTTCCTTTGGAAAGCCCAAGTAGTGAGTCGCCTTCGGTGCCTCGATATCCGTCGATCGTCTACCGATAATTATCACCCTCATTGGCCACAGAGAAATTTGTTTACCCGGCAAATCGTCGAATTCGGTCGCGTTCGTAATCCTCCATATCAATACGAACCATCATGTTGGCAGATGTATTCAGACGGTAAAAAGTCGCTCGCAAGCTAAAACTCGTCCTCCGAGTTTTTACTACTCGGGGTGATTATAATCTTCATTGAATGCATCCCTCCTTGGCTGTTAGACTACAAAATTCTTCTGGGTCTCTACTTACCTTTAATAAATTTACAGAGGTGAGTGTTTGACTTGTATTCAACACAACATGTTTCATTTTCTTCCCACGGATCACTTTCTTCGCAGGTGCTCTAAGTTAAGGCAACCAGTTTCATCAATACATATATTTCCAAGCATTGGTCGCAGACTTTTTTTTTTTTTAATTTCTGGCGAGATGTAATTCTCCTTTGCATTCTTAATTTTTTTTTGTCCAGCCAAATTCTCTCTGAGAAATTAAAACATATTTTATTTCAATTGAATTATATATATCAGTCTTACAACAGGTGCTTTCATGAACTAATCACTAAATGTTGGTACCGTAGTACTGTGTTTATTTATCTCAAACGAACGTCGAAAACTCGAGCTCATACATTGGCCGCACGGCCTCGGTCAATGAAAGTGAAAGTAAGTGAAAGTTTTTCAGAATTATAACAAACAAAGAAGGCATCAAATTCCAAATACCTGCCTGAACGAAAAAAAAAAAACAAATATTAACTCACCGAACCGTTCGCTTAAGCCAACGAAAGACACAATAACGCCCTTTTTAAAACTCTCTTCAATGGATAAAAAACTAAACAAAACATCCGCAAACCCGAGCACATGGCGATTACAGCCAAAAGTCGTGTGACCAGCAAAACCTCGGACTCCCAAGGGAGTCGGGAGTGACACTAAAGAAAGATATTAGTTTTTATGGAGACTGCAAGGATGCTTTCGTTAACAATTTAAAAGACACAATTCATCGTCAACCTGTAGTTGGCAATATTTCAAAGTAGCCTTAAAAGACTATTTTTAAAAAACGGACGGCTCCGGTGTTCTATCCACTGATAAAGCTTTTTTAAGCACAGTTTAGTGATCTGAATCAAACACCGAGCATCATCTAAAGAGCTTTCTATCCACCCACTTCTCAATAAAATAATACCAACGGTTTTAATCTATAAAGAATTGTATACTAATCGAAATTTAAAACACCCAGCGAAAAAGTGAAAGATCACTCCTAGGAAAAAAAGATATTACTCGTAACTAAATTATATCTATGACACTTAGCGAACAGGCTGACATTCGATTTTAAACAAATAAAAATTTTTACAAGTTATATAGAACATTAACACCGAGCAGTATTATCAGATTTATTCCTCTATACAAAGTTCCATCTTCTCTTGTAACATTCACTCGTGGAAACGAAGATGTATGACAAGCATCGTTCTTCAGACATGCATTCAAACAGACAAGAGGTCTCAGATACTACTTCAAACTCTCTTAAGACTCTTCCATTCATTTTTCGATTTTCTATCGTCTTTGCGAAGTTAACAGCCCTTAGATCGGGCTCTGCCCTGTGCTAGACCCGTGAGTGGGAACACCACAAAGGCCCATAGGTACATGTTCAGATGTTTCACTGATTTCTGCAGCCTTTGACTCAACTCGCAATCGTTGAATTTACCATCTTCTTGACTTAATGTCATTAGAACTTTCTTCTTCAATATACTTTAATTAAAATTGGCCGGGTTCATCCCCTTTGGCTGATCCTTTCGAATAATACACAGTTTCGTCCTTAAAATGCCATCAACCTTGGTGACCTTACTATTGTTTTGATATCTTTTTCACTTGGTTCAAACATCTTATTCAAGAGTGGCTACTGGAGTATTCAATTCCTAAGCCAATCAAAGCAATTTCAATCTAAAAATACTAATGCTCTTTTCTTAAAGGAAAGGCAACGAAACAGCTTGGGTCACAAAATTAACATCTGCCTGTCAGTTGTGTTAGTCACATCTAGTCCAGCCCTCCTCATGCATTCCTCTCGTGTTGAGGTTAATGACCCCTATGGCAGCTAGCCTCTAGTAATTGATCGGACGATAAACAAGACACTTAAATACAGCGGCTTGAATTTGGTAACAAAACAAGCCGAATTAGCATAATTCTGCTAAATAAAGGCAATAACACGGTGGGCAAAGTATCAGGGAATTAACTTCAGGAGTTGCCTCGCAGTTCATTGTGTAATTCGCCAATGGTTTGCATTTAACAATTAATTTTGTCAAAATAGGAGAATTGACAGCAGCGATACCAACTGATGAGTTCGTCGAACAACGGCTTTTAGATGATCCAAGTGATAAAAAATTATTAATATATTAGTTTATCTGTTTATACGTCTACGTTCGATTAAAATATTCCATATTAGGTACGTACATGCAGGCGTCTTTCCCTATTGTATCACAGATAAGAAAACGTTTGTATGTTTAATTTGGCACACTCCGTCTTCGCTATGGCTAACTCGCATATACGCTATACTACAATCAACAGAAGCTTTGTCAAGAATCTTTTCACGCATTACAGATATCTTCAACTCTTGAGAGCTGCAGCGTGCGAAACCTTTACGGACACAGCCCCCACAAATAAAATCATACTGGTCGAAGTTTGATCTCAATGCGCTTCAACGAATACTTCTGCCCTCGAAATAAGGCCCAAGTTACTCCCTGTGCGATACTTCCACCTTGGTACAAACCATTTGGATTGGCGGCGTGACATCTATTATACCACCAGCCACCTTTGAAGGCCAATGCACAGTTTTTACCGTTGTGGACATCATTGTCCCTGTCCTTGGTTGTAAACCTCATTTTTCTGAATTTTAAAAATAAATTTCTTAAGAATTTGAGAAGAAACTACCTAACAATGTTGTTGAAAGTATTGCATTGGCTTCAGTGCCCACGTTAGAAGAAAGGCCTTGTCTGAAAATAGTAAAAAAATTCACTACCATGAAATTCAAGGACAAATGAAAATGGTGTCGTAAGCAAGGTGGAAAAAGTATCGTATCTCATTCGACAGTCATCAAAAGTTTTTGGACAAAGGTCTCTCAGAAATCACCCTAATATTACCATTTATTCTGCATACTACCAAAACCCGCAATACCTGCAACATACCTGATAGGCTGAGGGAAAGATAAGCTCAATGTGTCGCCTGCAGTGCCTCTGTATCCATCGATCGTCACCCGATAATCATCATTTTCGTCGGCTACAAAGAAAGTCGTGTACTCTGCAAATCTTCGGTCACCTTCGTAATCCGCCATATCGATGCGAACCATCATGTTGACAGATGCGGTCAGACGGTGAAGATAATCGTTCCCAAGCCAAAACTCGCCCTTCAGATTTCCAAAGCCTTTTTTGTATGATTCCCAATCAACATAAAAGTCTACAGAGCCATTCATGCGTCTTTGAAGGATGGTCCATCCTCCGCCATCAGTTGTCATGTCACACAGCACTTGGATGGGATCTTCTTCATCAGGGTAAATCCAGTGCACACCGTCAGCTGTGAAGCCATCTTGAAAATGATCAAGGCAGTTCTTGGGGTAATCTACAAGATAAGAAAAACCTAAAGGTAGGATAGCTCTGGAATAAAATGGCAAAATCTATAACGCTACCTGTAAATACAAATAGATGTCTGGTCCTTACACGATTCCGTTATACTCGATCACCAAAGTTTTTTCATGCCTGCAGATTATTGCTGTCCAATATTAGATTGTTTAGCTACTAAGGGTAATTTCTTTTCTCTAACGAAGTGGACATGAGCTGATGTTCTTCATCTCACCTTCTGACTACTTACCCTATTGGGAATTTCTCTTTTACCTTTTATTAAAAACGCTGCTATACAAGAGTAAATTTCTCAGTTTCATTTGTTGCCCCGGCATTTTGAAAGCACCATTTATGTCCCTTTCTAATTTCGTCTTCGTTCTCGTTTACCCTTCCCCCTGCCTGAGAGAACCCTGCCATATGTGCATCTTTCCTTGGGTGTCAAACTACAAGAATATATCGAGTCTCCACTTACCTTTAATACACGTGAACAAATGAGTGTTTGATTTGTAGTCAGCAATACATATTTCATTTTCTTTGCAGGGATCATCTTCCTCGCAGGCGCTCTAAAAATTTTAATCCTCCTCGTAAATTATACACACAAGAAGTGAAAATCCATGAAATAAACGGGCGGTTTTTATTTATAGTAGTCCGAGAATGAAATCTTATCCAAAGCCTTTAAAAAAGTTTCTAAATCAAAGTTGACTAATTCCAAACTACACTAGTGTCATCATGGTGCTCGGTCTTTTTCCTCTGAGAACCTCTATCTTCATATCAGGTGTTTCTAAGTAATAATAACGTTAGAAAGATATTTGTTTCATTGGGGAGTGCTGTGAAAGCACTTAATTTATTGGAAACCCGTAGTTAATCAAAGTAAATACACTTCTATAGCTTTTTTTCCAAAAACTGATGGCTCCTGCGTTACACAAAAGTTTACTTAAGCGTTTCGAAGCAGAAAGCGCGGTGATGTCCATAAGAAACCAGGCATTATTTGAAGAGCTTCTATGTAATCCTTCATGAAATATATAAATATTAATCTATAAAGTGTTGTTTACCGATCAGATTTTAAACACTGGACAAAGCGCCTAACATACTTTGAGAAAAGAGGATGTAACTTGTCTTAAAGCAGATCTACAGAAGTATAATAGCACTTGACCCTCCGGATTACATTTTTCTTTCATTACAGCTCACAATTCTATAATTTTTCAACCCATATCAGCAGATTTAAACCGTATTATCACCTGTATTCCTCTATATAATGCTCCATCTTCTTTCGTAAAATTCATTCGACCAGCGAATCGGTCAGAGTCACTTAGTTGGCATCTACTTGTCTCCTTGCCATGGATAGGAAGGAAGTTGTATGACAAACATCGGTCATCAGAAATACATTCAAACTGACAAGAGATCTCAGATACCACCTCGAACTCTCTTAAGATTCTCCCATTAAGTTTTTTATCCTTTATCGCCTTTGCGAAACTAGCTGCTTTTAAATCAGACTCTGAAACACGATTCGATCCTTGTATAAGCCCCACGAGTGGGAACACCAGGAGGATCCAAAGGAACATGTTTGTATTCTTCACTTTTTAAGCTGACTTCGACTCAGCTCGCACTCGCTGAAATTACCATATACATGTACTAAATCTGATAAAATCAGAATTTACCGGACCAATATTTCATAAGCTCCCCCGAAGTGATTCAAAGAGTTGCCACTGTGATACCTCTTTATTCATACTGTACGTGGGGTTAATTTCTAGCCCCTGAGAAATCCTTTTAAGGGAAACATATGTTTTGTCGTCAAAGGTTTACCAAGCAACATTTATAAACTTATCATGGTTTATGAGTTTTCTTGACTTCTGAAACAATAATCTAATCAACAATGCAAAACAGAACTGAGTATTATTACTCAAGCCAATCAGAACAATCTCAGTCGGAATCTTACAAACCTTTACTTAGTAGAAAGAAGACAAGACAGGTTGGCTCATAAAAATGACATCAGGCTATTAGTTATGCCGGTTAACACATTCAGTCGCACGATTATCAAACCGCTATTATTAGACTCTGAGTTGAGTTTCATTTGCTATGGTTTGCATTGTTTGAGATCTACATGCAGTGTTGACGAATAACTCGGTCAGAGTTACTTAGTTGGTTTCTGCTTGTCAGCTTTCTTTGGATGGGAAGAAAGTTGTATGTCAAGCATCGATCTTCAGAAATACATTCAAACTGACAAGTGATTTCAGACACCACCTCAAGCTCTCTTAAGACTCTCCCATTCATTTTTGACCTTTTGTCGCCTTTGCAAAACTAGCAGCCTTCGAATAGGGCTCCGAAACGTGATTTGACCCTTGCACGAGCTCTACGAGTGGAACATTGAAAGGCCCATAGGTACATGTTTAGATGGTTCACTTTTTATGCTGCTTTCGACCCAGCTCGCACTCATTGTATTTTCCTTCTGGTGAATCTAAAACTATCAGAACTTTCTGGATTAATGACTGACAGCCTCCCACTCGAGGTGATTCAAAGAGCTGCTATTGTTTCCTATTTATTTAATTCACGCGAAAAGTCAATTTTTTTTGCCGCCCTGAAAAATCCTTGTAAATGGTGCATATGTTTCTGTCTTAAAAAATACCAAGCAACATTTGTGACGTTACCATTGTTTGAATGTTTTGTTGAATTCAGGTCACACAGTTCAATCGAACTGATCAGATCTACTTCAGTCGGAAATCCTAAACACTTTCCAAGAGGTAGAGCAACTTTATGGAACTATGTACATACATACATACATACATACATACATGTATACATACATACATACATACACACATACATACATACATACATACATACATACATACCTACATGCATACATGCATACATAAATACATACATACATACATACATACATACATACATACACACATATATACATACATACAAACATACATATACATATGTTAATTGACCACTCCCCATGGGGGCTTTTCAGGGCCAATTCCCACCTACCCAAGGGAAGGACATCCATCACACAGTAATCTCGTGCGTGGGAAATTAACGTCTCCTACCCCTAACCCTGCAGGAGACGGGACCTCCATTTATTCGTCCCCATCCGAGAAGACAAGAGTATCGAACCATTTCTTCATATAGAAAGGTAGCATATTCTTCTCACTTGTTTTAAGACCTTGAGTGTTGGTCCGGCCGGGGCTCGAACCCTCTACCTCCCGCACAACAGTCCAGCGCTCTATCCAAGTAACATAAGATTAAGGGGTTGTACCGTTAGACATGTGTAAGCAGTCGCACGAATTTTTTCGTAAAACCAAAGTCCTCTCGCAATCACATTTGAAGTCAGTGGCCTCTAGGGCAATCAATCTTTAATATTGACTCGAACCATAACAAGAAACGGCAGCTGTTTGGAATTAGCAACAAAGAAAGCTGAAGTAGCGTAATACTATCAGATAAAGCCATTAGTACGATAGTAAAAGTATCAGTAAATTAAATTTCGGGAACTACAGCAAACTGTGTCGTGTAGTTCGCCAATCTGCTGTGTTAAAGACGTACAATATACCATATATTTATAGGGACTGCCAATGGGGATCTCCCC
The DNA here is from genome assembly GCF_964205215.1 of Stylophora pistillata. Classification (NCBI taxonomy): domain Eukaryota; kingdom Metazoa; phylum Cnidaria; class Anthozoa; order Scleractinia; family Pocilloporidae; genus Stylophora; species Stylophora pistillata. The sequence goes on from NC_142519.1 coordinate 46,952,566, forward strand.
ACCGCCCTAACGACAACAACGTTTAAAAAAGATCATGAAGAAAAATGACTTTATTATATCCTTAAAAAAGAAGGAACTATCATAAACAAGATGTCAACTTCTAGAGAAAACACTGAAAAAGAGACTGACTTCTACTAGAAAACTTTCTAAATGATGATTCCTCGTGTTGTGCTAAAAAGTCGCTGCGTTTGAAAAGGCTACACATTTCGGCTAGCTAGAAGTTCCATACTTAATGTTTCCTCCACATCAAATATGAAAACGATATCTGTGCCAAGACTGTGCGGAACTTCGAGAGGTTTATGTTGTTGGCCTTGGTGATCCTTTTACAATAATTGTGGGCTTCAGATCTCTTTCAAAACATAATATATATATATATATATATATATGTATATGATATATAATATATAGTATATAATATAGTTGCTAGATAAACACTCAAGGCCTACCACTTACTGTTATATTATTTGATCCAGTAACGGCTTTCAGAGGATCCTGGCTATAGGTACTCTATGATAACCGATTGATGTAAAACAAGCTTTTTACATACTTAATTGTAGAAGACTTGGGTGGAATGAGAAATGTTCCAATATCAAAGTGCCAATATATATGTTTGTGCATCTTAATATAATATTCAGCACTTTACATAAATGCTAGATTCTTTTCCAACTGTTTCGCGCTGGAATTCAATCAAAATTCATTGTTCTCGTAACGTCTGATATATTTGTGGCTCTTAGAAGCTACGGTACTTAGTTTGCTAGAGGCTGGTGAGACACAACTTTCCCAGATAAAATTTCAATTAAATTTTGGTCTTAGTTTAATTTCTGTTCGTTTTAACGAGTATTCTTGTCCTCGAAATGTTTGCCAAGTAACTCCTTGTCCAGAAGATCCGCCTGGAAACATGCCATTGGGATTAGCGTTATGGCAGCCATTATACCACCAGCCACCTTTATTGTTCACTGCACAATTTGCATTACTATTGACGTCGTTATCTCTGTCTTTGGTAGTGAACTGCATATTTCTAAAAGCGAAAAAAAAAAACCTTAAGAAAATGAGAATGGCAAAAATGTTGCAAGAAGTATATTTGAGGGTTAGCAATTTTCAAGGAGCACCAAACTCTCAGAGAGCTATGACGGCATGGTCAATATGCTGAAAAGAAAAACACTTTTGATGTTCTATGATTAGCAAATAGAACTTCATCACGTAGTGGCCACTTCTAGTCTTCAGGGTATGTGCAAGCAACATTGCATATTAGATTGATTGAGAGAACATGTCCTATTAAGGTTCAGCATTACAGCGAAAAGTATTTCTTGGACAGCATCCAATATAAAAGGCGCAAAACAGGCAGCGATTGTGAGCAAAAATGTCTGGTCAGTTACTATGCAAGTTACGCGGCCCTCAATATCACTTCCTGGGTGGTAGCGATTCCGAATTTTGCCACTTAAGTACACTATTATTCCTGATGCAGAACAACTTATATAAAAATGTTATTACATACTTGATGGGCTTGGTCTTAGATAGCAGTGAGTCACCTGCGGTGCCTCTGTATCCGTCGATCGTCACTCGATAATTATCGCTTTCACCGGCTACAGAGAAAGTGGTATACTTGGCAAATCTTCGGTCACCTTCGTAATCTTCCATATCAATACGGAACAACATGTTTGCAGATGTAGTCAGACGGTGAAGATAATCATTCCCAAGCCAAAACTCGCCCTTCAGATTTCCAAAGCCTTTTTTGTATGATTCCCAGTCAACATAAAAGTCTACAGAGCCATCCATGCGTCTCTGAAAGACGGTCCATCCTCCGCCATTAGTTGTCATGTCACACAGCACTTGAAAGGGTTCTTCTTCATCAGGGTAAATCCAGTACACGCCGTCAGTTGTGGAACCATTTTGATGGTAGTCATAACAGTTCTTGGGACAGCCTGTAATGGGAATTCCATGAATATACGGTAATCCGATAGCCTTAGGATAACCATTCGTAAAAACATACATCTGGTGCTCGACGAAACGGATTATTTCTTAAGTGTTAAATTGGGGAGACTATTACTGAAAGAGAAAAATAACCCTGACATAGTCTTCCCATTATTTTACTTTTCCCGTGAATTTGGATGGCATAAAATACAAACAGCTGCTCAAAAAGCCGCTCACCTTTCAGTCAACGATATATATAACCTTACCAGTGACGCACTTGCAGAAATGAGTATCTGCTCTGTAGTCAGCTACACATATTTCATTGTCTTTGCAGGGATACTCTTCCTCGCAGATGCCCTTGGGGATAAGAAAGCAAAAACTGTATTCTATAGTTTCTTCCCAAATTTGGTGCCCCTTATTAATGGAAGCCGTTTATTTTGAAGAATGAGAAAAGGTTAATTTTTAAAACACTCATTCGGTTAAACATGACAATTTTCGGAAATTTAGTGAAGAATCAGATTTCAGCATTTTACATACATATCATTCTTCTGAGATTTTACTTTTTTCGAACGGAATCCTTTCTGATAAATTATAAGCACTTTTCAATGTTAATGCTTGTTCTCAGCAAGAGCTGATTTAAAAAATTATTGTACGTTTTATCCTCTCTCGCTTAAGAATTACATTTAAACGCTGAGAGCGCCAGCGCGAGCGAAGTTGTTGCGAAGGATCGGGATCACTTCATTTTCCACTTTTTCCTCACTCAGAATTTTCATATCCACCATGGAATTCAGGGACGCACCTATCGAAACTAGCTAACTAGTTCTTTAACTTTTGCATTATTAAAGAGAAAGTTTAAAGTATAAACGGAACCTAACATTGAATCATGGCATTTGGGTTCCTTCAAGTTCGCTTTGCCTCAGCCTTAGAATATGAAGAGTATCTAGAGTCTTTGAACAAACGTATTTTACGATTTATTGTTAATGATCCACTGTCTAGTTATGATGATCTGTTAAAGAAAGCAAAGATAGCATCCTTATATACTGGAAGACTTTACAAAACTCTAATGGTAATTTTCACGAACTTTTTTGTTTCTATGTATCCTGGATATCTAAAAGAACTTTTTGTTCTCCGTAATTCCAGTTATTCACTGAGAGGAAAGAATATTCTGACTCTACCAATACCAAAAACAACAAAGTATGGTCTTGAGCGCATCCGATATCAAGCAGCAAAAACTTGGAATTCGCTCCCGGACAGCATGAAAACAATTACATCAGTCAAAGATTTTAAGATAGCGATAAGGAAAATGAACTTATAGTAGTAATTTTTTTTATTATCGTATTGGTAATAGTTCCATTTATAATTTGACAGACTTATGTATTTTTCTTTCTCGAACATATTAGCTCAACAGAGCTACTCTGAAAATTCGCTCCGAAATAAAGTACAGATATGTATGTGTATGTATGTACTTGTTTCAGCAGAAATGCTGCATTGCGGTCCGAAGTATATAGAATTAAAGCTTCTTTTTAAATTAAGAAAGAAAATATTAAATTCACTTTAAAATTTCCAAAGACTCGTCTCCCGGGGGTTTATCTAGAAATGTATGATTCTTGTCACCTGTATTCCTCTGTAAAGCACTCCATCTTCTTTGGTAAAATTTTCCCGACCAATAAATCGGTCAGAGTCACTAAGTTGGCATTTGCTTGTGGACTTTCCCAGGATAGGAAGGAAGTTGTATGACAAACATCGGTCTTCAGAAATGCATTCAAACTGACAAGAGATTTCAGACGTCACTTCAAAGTCCTTAAAGATGCTTCCATTCAGTTTTCGATCTTTTATCGCCTCTGCGAAATTAACAGCCTTAAAATCAGGATCCGAAAAACGATTTGACCCTTCAGTGAGACAGAACAAGGGAACCATTAATATCACCAGTGAGTACACGTCAAGTTCTCTAAGTACCTTCATGGCGAAGCTAGCTGGCGGAAGGTGACTGCAATTTACTGACAAAAACCGTTAAAATTGTTCTTGTGATAACCCCCAACCAGAGCAATCAAAATATCACCATAACATTTCGTCCTTATTCATTGTGTAAGTATGATTAACTTAATTTCCCTATATGATTATCATGAATAAACCCCAGGGTGTTTTTCATCAGAATTCCCACGCAATCGTAATTTGGACGAATTAAATGTGTGGTGAATTTCATTTGATCTCATAAGCAATTTGAATAACAACAATTCAAATTATCACCAATGTTTTGTTCTTACAAGGGAAAGGTAATTTGATTCGCGACTCCTCTTGAGAAACCTTGCTGAATAATTCATGCGTTTACTTCATTATATTCGCCAAGTAAATTCCAGAAAGGTCTATTTTACCAAGTCTTGTGACTTAGTCTTTTCTTATTTTTTTCTATTATTATAATTATTTTTTTGATAATGTTTTCACACTCATAGCAGTGGAAAAGAAAAAACTCGAATTAGAAACCGTGTAAGATCAGTCGTTGACCGGGAACAACCACTAATATACATACTTCATGCAAGAACAACCGCCGCCCAGTTAGCCCAATGGATAGTGCGCTGTACTGTTGTGCGGGAGGTCGAGGGTTCGAGCCCCGGCCGGACCAACACTCAAGGTCTTAAAATAATTGAGAAGAATTTGCTACCTGTCTACAACATCTAGAAATTGTTAGATATTCTAGTCTTCTCGGATAGGGGCGAATAAATGGAGGTCTCGTCTCCTGCAGAGTTGGGTGTAGGAGACGTTAATTTCCCACGCACGAAATTACTGATGGATATCCTCCCCGGGGTGGGATGGTGGGTACAAAGGGGTTAGGTGTCAATTGGGACGAATGTTCCGTTCCTTTCTCCTGCCACTCCCGTGGCGAATGGATTAAACTTAAACTAAACTTAAACTTAAAAATAACACGGTAATCACTTATCATATATCTAGCAGCACCTCTGGCAAAATTGAAGCTTATCCTGCGTTCTGATTGGCTATCCGAACAAGCAAGATGGGCCCGTCTTACCCGCTTATGATTGCCCGCTTTGACAGTTCAAACGAGAAGACATAAACGATCTTCGTGGGTTTATTGTGTCACTGTGACGAATCTGCGCCACAAAGGTGGGCGCCCTCCAACATACTCAAAACGGGAAACATAAACAAGCTCGAGAAGACACGCCACAACACAACTAAACGTAGGCCTACAATATTTATTACTCTAAGTCAGGCAATATGGTAATTAACAATTACAAACAGCAACAAAAAAAACAAACTTAATTCTTTACCCTAATCACAATAATCCGATAAAACTAAATTGCTAAATTATTTACATAAACTACTTTACTAGAGTTTACCAGAACGCAAAAATTTAACACTAGAATGCGCTAACTATATTTACAAGAGTATTATTAAGTTAAAAAGGTAGGGTTTTTTTCAGTTCAGTTCGGTTAGGTTTCACCTTACGCCCGCCTCCGTGTTCTTGTCTTGTCCACAACTCACCACGCTCCACCAACAAACGGTGCCCTGCCAAACCAAACTACCGTTTCTCCAACCAGATTCCCGTCTCATCTGTTTTCAACTTTGCTAGTTTCCTTCGTTTCAACTTTGCCTCGTCTTCTGAAAACTTTGCAGTTTCCAACTTTTTACTTCTCGTAACTTGACTCGCTCAAAAGTTCTTAATGAATCAGTTACAATCTCTTCTTCTTTTAGCTCATAGTCTCATGGTGGATTCTTCACACACCCGTATCCCGGCAAATGGTTTTCTACCGTGAAGCGGAACGATTTTTCTGAATTAATTTGTCAGAAATGATATTATGCTGAGTCTCCGTTCCCTCAAATTTTTCCACGCTCTTCGCTCGTAACTCACAAACCTTGACCTCACTTCTTCGTTACTGTGCCCAAATCCTTCATTATATACGGACGCAAGGTAACCGCGCCCAAATCCTTCATTATATACGGACGCAAGGTAACCGCGCCCAAATCCTTCATTATATACGGACGCAAGGTAACCGTGCTCAAATCCTTCATTATATACGGACGCAAGGTGCGAGAAAAAGGGGAACAAAACTATTGACTATATAGAATAAAGGTTATTTACACAAGTAAAGAATGCGATATACGTAATAGCTACAAATATCACACACTAGACATATCCTAAGAGAGTAAAAGAATGAATTACATAATCCTAAGTAAATTCTTTTGAATGTTTTCATGACAGTTACAATCACAATTGGCTTTCTTTCCCACCTCTTGCATTCTTGATTCTTCTTTGCCACATTTTAAATTTTTAATTGTTCAAGCTTGCCGGATATTAGCTTCGTTTTTTCCCGTTTCTATGGACCTTGACTTCGTGTCCTTCAAAAAAAACCTAAACAAAAACCTCGGCCAATATCAAGCCATCTTGACCCCACGCTTGGTTAATAATATTTCATGCATGCTATACTATACTTTATATTTGGTTAATAATATTTCATACATGCTATACTATACTTTTCTTTGAGCACATTCAAACACCTTATGCAAACGAAACCCAAATTACATTCAGTAATTACAACTGTTTACATTGTCTCGTTGCAGTTATTGACACTGTCAACGCGGGTCAGTTAAAGAGATACAGGTATCTACAAATTTAAACAGCATATACAGATCATCTTCGTTGTTTGTTTCAGATGTAGTTATTTACCCTGTCTACCTTAAATGGAATGTCCACAATATCAATTCATTATGTTGAAACTTCATTTAGGGAAAATTTGTCAAAATATGTTCCTCTACTGTTTCCTATAGATACTCAGTCAGGTGATTTCCAGCTTTGACCGAAATCACATGTGCTTCACATGATACCATTGGCCTCGCACATGTTCTGGTCGCTCTGAATCCCATATTTACTATGTGCGGGACGGCCATTTATTGCAGTGGAGACCACTTCTTATGCATGTTTTCTTTTAAAAATCGTTAATTTACCTTTTCAGTGAGCGTAAGCGTGTTTGAGTCAGGGCTTGAAGGGGCGGGCAAATTTTTAAAATCAGTGATGATAAAGCTGCTGATAAAACTTACTTACGTGATAACAAAAGTAGCATCATTATATGTGGTGATTGCGGCTTATACATCAAGGAGCATTGCCGTAACTATTAACGAAATATCCGATTTTATTGGTTGCAAGAGGGGAAGATATATCTCCCAGAACTCTAAGCGCGCCTGTTCTCTCCCACCATGCACCGTGAGCAGGTACCGGCTGATGTCGGACTTCTGACCTTCTAGAGTAGAGGTAGAATTCTCTCGTGTAAGAACTCTAATTCATCATGGCACAAGTGCAAAGGAATGTCTGCTTGATTGTCATCGATGGCTGGGGCATCTCTGAAAACAAAGAAGGTACCAGCTGTTTTCATTTTAGGCAAAACACGTCTTTTTTTTGTCGACTGCACTACACCAATCTCTAGTGTGATCGACGGATTAATTCTGCATGTACAGTATATGTTCGGAACATTTAGCTCCAATGTAAATGATCCATCGATTTGAATACATAGCAAGGGTCCTTCAAGGACTATGTCATTGTATTTCATGTATATAAACTTGTTTTTTTAAATATTGATGTATTTTTTCGCGTTCGGAGCCGACCTGAGCTAGTGTCACGTCACACTTTGACAGTCATAAAACTATTTTGTGTCAATATTTGAAAATCACCATGTACTGATTTTTGCACAACTTACTTATGTACCATGTATATTAGGACAAATGTTTATAGACAATTACGTTCCCATAGATTGCCAACCGAAGCATTTTGTGCGCAAAGTAGTTCCCTGAATCCAGAGTCACTGTTGCGTGACATTGTGATGTAAATAGTAACGAATATCAAATGAAACTGTTTTGGTAAGAATTCAGTGTTCCAGTGTTGAAACACTTTTAGAAACATGAAAAATTTTGACTTCCACTCTAAGCTCTTGTAGTTTTAATAGGGTTTCAGACTGAAGATCGAAAGCTGTACATTTTCGAAGTGATTAACTAGAGAAAGAATTTTTACAAAGATATGGATTCAAACTTGGTTATACCATTTTCTTTTTCAATCCAATGACGCTTGTTTGAAAATTTATACCCCAGTCATCAAAGCCAGTAGGTTTCTTATCTTATTGAAGTAACTTAGTAAATACTCTACTTGCAATCAATAACGTTTGAAAATTGTTCTATCATTTAGAGATTAATTAGTTGTACTCTCATTGAATAACAACAAACAAGAAGAGGAAGGAAGAAATAAATTATTGATCCAAAAACTACATATTGTGAAAATGTGAAGCAATCTCATTTACGTAATGCTTTTATATAGGAAATGCCATTGCCAATGCTACAGTGCCAGTCATGGATGCATTTTGTACTGGACAAAAGAATGCTTATACCACCCTAGATGCATCTGGTTTGTCAGTTGGCTTGCCTGCGGGACTTATGGGTAATAGTGAAGTAGGACATCTGAATATTGGAGCTGGAAGAGTTTTGTACCAGGTGTGAAATATGGGAGTGTAGTTTATCATAGCTTTTGTAACAATTTAATAATCCATTATTTAAAATCAATCAGGGATGGTGAGGAAAATAAGAAGGGGGAAGTGAAATTTGTGATCCAATCAACAAATGGACTCAGTGTGCATTTGCTCTGTTATAAATCACAGATGATGTCAAATTGTGGTAAGAACAAAAAAAAAATTGGCACACAAGGTGAAGCCGAGATTGTCCTTCTCGATAAGGGCATGGAGATTGGGTGTACTGTATTTGAGCCATGAGTGGCATGGCAAGGGTCCTAATATCATTCTTTAACAATTTAATAATCCAGGGCTACTCTAAATCACTCAGGCTTCAAATAATTGCTTGTCTATCCTTTTTGGATAGGATATTGTGAGAATTAACATGACCTCTGAAAATAAGGAGTTTTCAAAAAATGAAGTTTTTGCTGAAGCAGCAGAAAAAGCCAAGGTTACAAATGGAAGGTTTCATTTATTGGGTCTGGTGAGTATATAGCCTTTTCTTGTCAATTTCATTTTTATGTGTGTGAACTATATAGGCTAACAGTCAAGAGTTAATTTGTAATTTGTAATGAAATAATCTTGATCTTTATCTCACAGGACAAATCTTTAAACTTGAGTAAAAATGTTTTCATTTTTTTAAGACAGTGAGATGGGGAAAAAATTTGAACCCTGCTCAAGGAGATAAAACACAAACCTTTGGATTTTACATTCCAATGCTCTCCCAAAGTGAATTAAGTCATTGTTGAGTGTGGCCATACTTTAGTTTTATATGACGAATGCTCTTTATACATAAAATGCTAAAATCAACCAAAGTGGGAGCCTATATAACTTTTTCCACTATTATTGTATCTACGTGTAGAATCGAACCTTGATTATCTGGACCTCGATAATACAGAAACATGAAAAATTTTTACTTCCACTCTTAACTCTTTTAGTTTTAATAGCCTAAGTGTTCTAGACTGAGAGCCAAAAGCTGTACATTTGCGAAAAGTGATTAACTAGAGAAATTTTGTACACACAACTTTTTCCACTATAATTATTTACATGACTTTACAATCGAACCTTGATTATCTGGACCTCAATCATACAGATTTTTCCATTTCCATTTTTTTCAAAGAATGAAGCTGCATCAAACTGAGTTATGTCTGCATTTAGGTCATAAAATTTTTTTGTCATAAAATGTATTTGTAAATACTTTTGAGGAAATTTTGGCAATGATGTACAATGATTTGACAATGCCCTTTAGTTCTATTTTTGGCTCATTAATACTCTTATTTTCAATTATCCAGACTCTATTATCTACAGTAGACTATTTAGCCCAGTCTGTATGAGCCAAGATGATCAGGATTTCACTATACAGTGTATTAGCGTAATTGCAAATTAAAGGAACAATTTTTCTGTGCAAATTTAATATGAATGTGTGTTTGAATATGGACAATTTTTATTGACAATTTGTATTGATAGTCTTTCATTGGTAGCTGATTTCTGTCTTTTTTCCAGGTCAGTGATGGTGGTGTCCACGCCCACATCAATCATTTAGAGTCAATGATTGATGCTGCTAAGGAACTTGGTGTTCCCAAGTGCTATGTTCAGTTTTTCGCAGATGGAAGAGACACATCTCCAACCAGTGGAGGTAAAAAATATATTAAAGGAAGCTACTTTACCAGCAGGTTATCCAAAAATTATGTTAATAGTAATGATTGTCATTATGTACCGATCAATTTGGGGCTTCAACATCCCTCCCTCCCCCCCCCCCTCCCAATGGGAAACCTGGGGGTGAAGAATCTGAACCTTGTCGAGGTGGGGTGGGGAATTTGATCCTTACATCTCATTCTTTCCAGTGGAATACAATTTTGTATCTCTAATCATGGAGGTGTTTAAAGGTGGAAAGTTTGCCTTCACAAGAAAAATGGCTTAGAAGAAGAGGTCTACAGGTCTAGTTCTGAAAGCTTCGTCAGTGAGTTGAAAGTCACTGTCTCTGATTTTGCCTTTTAAAAAAAAATCTGACCATCAAATCCGGTCCATCACTTGGGTAGGGCATTTGAACACAAATTTAGTTCCAAAGGGCTGGAATTTGAACAAACCAACTGTGAAAAGTTCAACTGCTGGGTGGAAGGGCTTTTGGGGGTTTTTGGTGGGGGAAAGGAATATTCAAGCTTTGAATTTTATTAATAACAATCAGATCTGTGGAGTTAGGAACCCATCAATGGACAAAACCAAATTCAGGGGCCACTATTCCTTCAGATATTCTTATGGTGACATCCTTACATGAGCATCAATTTTTTTTTAAGTAACATATGTAGAACGAGTTTTGAAGAAGCTGAAGGACGTCAATTATGGCTCACTGGCCACAGTCGTAGGCCGTTACTATGCTATGGACAGAGACAAGCGCTGGGAGAGAATCCAGGTTGCTTATGAAGCTTTGGTGCAAGGAAAGGGTGAAGAGACCACACCAGATAAAGTTATTGAGGTAAGGATGAAGAGTTGATTTATTCGAAAGTACTATTTGTAAAGCAGGCTTGAGGATCCCTCAAGCATGCAAATTTCCTCTGCCTTTTGTTCATAAATTGTCTAAGTTTTTTAAAAATATTTGAGTTCCCAATTTTTTTTTTTCCATTGAAGGTTATCAAAGGTCGCTATGAAGCAAAGGGAGACAAGCATGAGACAGATGAATTCCTAAAACCTATTATTGTGGATCCTGAAGGAAGAATAAGAGGTTTGTGCCAAACCCTTTAACTCCTTGAGGTGATTAACTTGTAACTTCTCCCTATAATATCCATACATTATCCGGCAAACAGGTAATGGGAATACTCAAACTTATCAGGTAGAAGTTGTTACCTGATGATCCAACACCAGATTCTTGTAACTAATTTACAAAGAAAGGTGTAGCAGATAGAGGAGAGAATTTAGCAATCAGATCTTGGGAGTTAAAGATTTAAAAGTGTAAGCATGATAATGTAATTGAGGTGAATGTATACAATTTTCTTTTTAACCATAAGATGAGTGAACACAGTTCACAGCTTTAAATCTCATAGTACAAACTTTAAAAACCTGTAAGGTATTTTTTTATCTTCTTAACCAACTGTGCTGTGTTCTCTTTTAGTGTAGCAATATCTTTTTTACTGAAAGCTTATTTCTTTGATCAGTTAAATTAAAAAAAAAAGTGGTCAGTGTCTTATTGTTTGTACTGTGCATATGTTTTTCTATTTTGGTTTTTTGTTTCTTGTCAGATGGAGATGTCCTTTGTTTTATCGACTTCCGTTCAGACAGAATGAGACAAATCAATGAAGCTTTTGGAATAAAGCCCCCATTTGAAACAAGTGCTATTCCTTCCAACCTTGTAAGTGGGTTATCTTATTACTAGAAGAAACATAACTTATTACTAGGAGAACAAAAGATCAGTTAGTCAAGAGTTATGTTATGGTTAGATACTTGAAAATTGGACACCAACATGGACACTAGTGTCAAGAGTGCACTTACTCTTTGACTTATCAAATATTGTTCTTTTTTTGTTTTTGTTTTTGTTTTTATTTTCAGCATCAAATTACCATGACACAATACAAAAAGGAATTTCCCTTCCCGGTCATGTTTCCTCCTGTTACTCCAAAGAATGTCCTAGCAGAATGGTTATCTGAGTACAATGTTCCTCAGTTTCACACTGCTGGTAAATACTCAATTAATTTCATTTTAATTTACTTTAATGTACTCCATTTTCACTGCATTAATTTTGCAGTGGGGAAGGACTAGAAGGGAACATACGAACCATTCGTGCTAGTCCACCCTCCCACCCCAGGGGAGGACATCCATCACACAGTAATCTCGTGCATGGGAAATTAATGTCTCCTCCCCCTAACCCTGCAGGAGACCGGACCTCCATTTATTTGTCCCTATCTGAGAAGACTAGAATATCTAAACATTTCTTGATGTTATAGAAAGGTAGAAAATTCTTCTCAATTATTTTAAGACCCTGAGTGTTGGTCCGGCCAGGGCTCAAACCCTCGACCTCCCGCACAATTGATAATTGATAAAAACTTGAACACTTCTCAATTGTTTTATTTTAATCTGAAATGAATTTTCTTGTCAAGTAATGATGATTACCAGTATTGCATTGATTACTGTTAAAAATAAAAAGTAACCCAGACAGGTATTTCCTAGTAAAAAATTTCCAAAAATCAGATACCGGTGTCTAGAATCAGACAGCAGAGGTCTAAGCAGACACCATTGTCCAAAATCAGACACTACTGTCTAAAATCACACACTAGTGTGTAGAATTGAACACTAGTGTCTAGAAGGTTTAATTGGATACCAGCGTCCAAAATCAGATTAGGATTGGATCCTAGTGTCGATAAGTGGACACCAGAGTTGAGTATCTTTGAACAGAGGATGTGTCTGTTCAATCTATTGCAATATCTGTGCCCATCAGGAGTAACGTAGGACTATGGAGACTTGTTAGGAAACCCAATAAAATTGAGGGGTATGGAATATCTTTCATAATTGGACCAAACCTCCCTGCCATGTAAGAGTGCCAATAAGGCAAGTACAGTCATGTAGTTGACTGGAACATGAATGTGTGGGAGCATTGGCACCTAAATGTCCATGTTTTCCCATCTGTGCAGTAGGTCCTTTGTTTTTCTTTACTTTTTCTTCCATGCATTTCATTTCATTTGAAAAATATGCGAGATAATTTTTTGTTGTTGATGTAACAGTTGTAAAACTGATGGTTTTGTTTTGCCTCTACAGAAACTGAGAAGTATGCACATGTAACATTCTTTTTCAATGGTGGTGTGGAGAAACAGTTTGAAGGAGAAACTAGAGCAATGGTTCCTTCACCAAAAGTGGCCACATATGATTTGAAACCTGAAATGAATGCTGAAGGAGTTGGAGAAGAGGTAAAAATGAATAACATCAAAAAAAAAAAAACTAACAATTAAACTTTATGAAAATTGTTTTTTTGTAAATGTGAAAGTCTCACTGGCAGCTTCTCTGTGGTATTTTGAGCAGTGCTTCCCTCATACAGGCTTTGAGCGATGTCCAAAGAGTGATTGCAAAGTAGACAAGTCAATTGCACGACCTTATTTTTTTCACCACTAAGACTATGAGCAGTCCCTCCTTTTTGTTTGGCAATACTCCATGACAGGATAGGAGCAAAAAAAGAAGCAAAGAAAAAAATTGATGTTAGTGTGTTGCGTCGAACTCTGGGGCCTGTCAATCCCAGATTTCCATGCAGTGCACAACCAGTAATTTTTTTCTTAACTGATTTTTTTTTACTCATGCAATGGATTTTGCCAAAAAGGGACTGCTCTGAGTCTAAGTCAATTTTGTAATTTAGCATAAAGGACCCAGGCTTCCATGCTGAATATTTTGGATATTTCTATTATCAGGTGTGTAGAGCTGTAAAAAGTGGCAAGTACCCATTTGTCATGTGCAACTTTGCTCCACCTGATATGGTTGGTCACACTGGCAAATATGAGCCCGCAGTCAAGGGTTGTGAGGCAACTGGTGAGTCAGCAGTATTGTAAATAGACACATGCTCTCTGTAGCAAAAAGAACTTTAATCAGTCACAACACAATAATTGCAGTTATGTCTTTGAAGATTTGCTCAAATTGACATGCAAGTTTTATTAATTTTATTTATTTTTTTGACACAGATAAAGCAATTGGTGAGATTTTCAAAGCTTGTGAAGAAACAGGTTATGTGTTAATGATAACAGCAGATCACGGTAATGCAGAGCAGATGTTTAGTGAGAAAGGCGGTCCTCATACAGCACACACTACAAACAGAGGTTAGTTATTCTCTTTGTAATTTCTGGTCAATGCTCAATGTTATATCTCCCTGTTAGTACATGCACTATAGAAGCAGTCAATATAGCAGGCAGTATTTCACTGTACAGCTAATGTTGTGAATTCAAAAGTTTGTTAGAATTGAAATCATCCCCCTCTATTTGAACCCAGAGATATAGTAACTATCTTACTAGCTTTGTCATCTCAATCAGTGCTGTATTAAGTTGTGGACCTTTGTTTTTTCTGCTCTGATTTATGGCCTGCATGCTATGCGCTTGGGCCATAAATCTGAGCAGATAAAAATTGATTCCTAACTTACAGTATGGGCCTCAAACTCGCATTGTAAGAGGTATCCAGGAAAATAATAGTATGATGGTAACCTGTTAAGAAGACTTTGACAAATTACAGGGAAGGGGAGAGGGTATTGGTCAGGAATGAACAAGAACTAACCTCTCCCACTTTAGACAATGTGGCAATACTTCCAGGTTTGTCTGGCCACTTAGGGGTGGATACGCTCTCTTACAAAGGTGGGTCACTTGCTTGGCAATAATTTGCCTTTGACTTTACTCTTCTTTCAGTTCCTTTTATTATGACTGGTGGACTGAAGTTCAAAGAAATTACCCACAATGCTGCTCTGTGTGATGTTGCTACTACTGTATTAGATGTAATGGGTCTCCCTATTCCAGCGGAGATGGGTGGACAGTCACTACTAGCCAAGTAGGGCGTGGCTTTCTTCAATAACCACACATGGTCATCTGCTTCGTGTCTTTATAGATAACTTAAGATGTGCATTTCCTGAAAGTAACTGCTAGAAATCAAAGACGTTTATATATTTTAGTTTTCTTAAGAGACAAAAAAGTGTGAGCTGTGTTTCAAAGAGAATAATGATAAGTGCTGTGAATTTGAAGTACTCCTTGCTTTAAAGGGCAACAGAATCCAGGGTTTACTTTTTAAAAAAATGTTAAGTGACAGGGTGATAAAACAATGAAGATGATCTTTAGTTAGAGTCATACTTTATGAGGGTTGCCAATATTTATTTAAATTTTTAACCAGTGAAGTCATACTACTTGCAAATCAACATGAAGTTATAAAATTATGAATGTTACATAAATTTCCCTTTTATTGATAACTTAACTTTTTGTGATAACTTATTTTTTTCTCAATCAATTTTGCCAACTTGTCAGTCAACAGAATGATTTCATGGCCTGAGCATCATCAGATTAAACTGAGAACATAAACTCTCTGAAAGTCACTCTTCTGTTATTAAAGGAAAGATGATTATTATTTATATAAACATAATACATAATTTTCCACCACAGATCTACCTATAATTCTAAACACTACATGGACCTGCCTAGCTGCTAACCTGCATACATGTGCCAACCCTACATACAGTGTTCTGAAAGGAGGGCATAGGGTCCTCTTCAGAACACTTTGAGGGTGTTCCACCCAGTTCTCTACTTTAGAGTCAAAGTCAAGAATTTAAAGATGAAACAATTTTTAGTGTCATAGAAAAAATCTGGGGCTCGGATTTCTTCTAAGTCAAGAATTGGGAGAATATAATTATTCCACTCAACTCTAAGTAAAAAAAACAAAACAAATAAATATCATATTAATTCACTTTTGTGGTTTCCTAGATAACCATAGCCTATTGTAGTCCATAGTGGTGAACAATTAATGGACCACATAGGGGATAAATTTGCCCCTCCTACCCCCACCCCCTCCCCCCCCCCCACCTACTAAACCTCTTTCCTCAACTGCTTCAGAACTTAGGTTAAGTGTCAGCCTAACTACTCAGCAATGTATGATCCTAATATTGCACTTGACTAATCTAGCTAAATAATTTGATTCAAGGTGGTTTCATTCATATTTTTGAGCCTAGTTCACCACTTGTAGCGATCTGGAATGTTGTTTAGAAATTCTTCCTCCTCTGGTGTGTTCTCCCTTCCCAAAGATTTGTTCCTCTGTGGATATCTCCCAAACTTGTCAATAACTTCCTGTTAGAAAAGACATCATATTGAGTAGAACTGTTAGTAATAGCTGTGACTTGTTTCATCTCATGAAAAATAATGTCGTGTTATATTATTTAAATTTGGTCATGACACAACAAAAACCTGTGACCCAACATTAACTCCACCTCTCCCAGGCAATAAATCATGACTGGTCCCTTGGTCCCTTAGATAAAATGTTTGAGCTGCTTATGGTTTGACATGATGATTTTTAGCATAAATCTTACACCCTAACTCAATCATACAATTTGTTTTTATCTGCATCTCCTGAGTTCAATTCGTCATTTATAACATGCCTGGTCTTTCTACGGAGAGTTAAATTTGAAAGCTTCTTGTCATGAGCTGCTTTGAATTACTAATATGATAGAGCTCGTCATTACAGGTGCCTACAGCCTCTGATTAAGGGTGAGACCAACAGACTTGCTTTACCTTGTGTCTCGTAGCAAAATCAATGTACCCTTTGGCCATGTCTTCATGCTCTGTACCTTTAAAGTCTTCTGCTAGCCTGGTCATTAAACTCACTGATAACTCCTGTTAATGAGAAATAAAACCCTCAATTTAAGTCCTGAATGGGTTGTGTCAACTATCAGCCCTGTACTCCCTAATATCGGTATACAAATTCTCCATACTGCTTAATACATTTCCTGATATATATGCTGACAATGATAATTCTTTATGCGATCTAGAGCTTCCTTAGTAGGTGATAATTTCCTTTATTCTTGCCAACTCGAGGTTTGATTTGGGGGTCATTTTTGTAAGGAGAATTTAGATGCTGGTCACTCTTAGAGGACAAAGTGAAGCCTGCATGTCCCCAATATTCAACCAGTAATTTGTAAGTGCATACAGGTCTTATAAAACTAAAAAAACTGACTTCATTTGAACTATAAAATTATAGGCCTAATTTATATCTTTGGTAAAGGCATGAATGAGAATTGCCAGGCAAAACTGAACAAGATAGTTTTGCTGAACAGATTTAAAAGTGATTGGAGAAAAGTGAGGTATGTTGAGAGTCTGAGTTTTTCAGGCAATGACCAGATTTATTGTGGTCAAAAAGGATTAAAAATCCTGGGATACACGATCAAGATCAATAAAAAGTGGAAATATACTTCATCTTGTATTCACATGGCATTCACTTGGGATCTTGATCTAAGAAACCTGCAATAAAAAGGGAACCCACTCACCTGATCTTCTTTGTTTTCACTGTGTTCAAATGGCAAATACATGAAGCCTCTTTCAGCAAAAGGAAATTCCAAGTGGTTGTGAGTTTTACCATCAATAAACTGTCAATTTTAAATTAACAGTACAAAAAAGTGTGTTGAATTCTCAAATTAAGTAACTCTCTCCCTCCAAACCTCCTTACTCATCTAGAAGCCTAGCCTCATAATCTAATTTTTTCTCTTGGCATTTATATCAACAATCTCTCTCTCTCTCTTTTAACTCCCTATTTCCCATGTGTCAATTTCCCCAACTTAGCCCAGAAATAAGTTACAGCCACTCACATTCTGAAAAGCCAAACCTCCTTACTCATCTGGAGGCATCACAGCCTAACCTCATCATCTAATTTTTTCTGTTAGCATGATCAACAATCGCTCTCTTTTATCTCTCTCTTTCCTTATGTCAATTTCCCCAACTTAGCCCAGAAATAAGTTACAGCCACTGACATTGTGAAAAACTCTTGGGTATCAAAATGAAAACCATGGAAAAAATGTGAAATTTTACATTCAAAAATCATACCCCATTACAAGATGTCAGTGCCATGTTGTAGATTCCTCACACACTTTCCAAATAATGGCATCAGTGAGGTTAACAAAGACAATAAAATCTTATGAGCAAAGAGACTGACTTACCTTCCTTGCAATTGCCCTAGCCCTGGCATCACCTGAAAAAGCCTTGGCACTGTTCTGTTAAAACAAAAACAAAAAAGAGAGAAATATGGTTAGCTCATATTTTATCTTTTCCCATCACCTGAAAAAAAAATTTTTATGAAAAGTACGTTTTCAAAGCTCAAGTTGCTATGTAGTAGATCAAGTTGGGCAAAGATTTAAGGGTTCCATCAAAGCCCCTCAGTTGAATTAGATAGCTAATATCAAAAAGAAATTGCATGTCAGAATAATCAATCAATAAATGCAGTAGCTTGTAAATTTATTCCCGGATTCCTCTCCTAGTGATTGCCTTTATTCAAATCCTGTATAATAATAAATAATAATAATAATAATAATAAAAATAATAATAATAATAATAATAATAATAATAATAGAAATAATGGTAATAATAAAAAATACTAATAACAATAACAATAACAATTATAATTTTTTATTTCCCATTGGAAATTAATGATAAATAATAATTTATTAATAGTAAATGATAATTTTCTTATTTCCCATTGGCCTTTAGGTTATGTAAAAGCAAATCATAAACCTTTATTTCCTAACAATCACTAAAATATTTACAAAACAAATCGAAAAATGCATTAAAATGTCTGATAAAAGTCTAAGAATAACTAGTGGATACACTCTTGGTTTAATAATTTCAGGATCATTTACAAAACAAAATTATTGATAAAATTAATATACAAAAATTCCATAAAAATTCAAAATCATGCAGAAGAACAAAAGACGAACTTTGTGGCAACCTTAATTTTGTAGTCTAATGAGTGTTCTATCTTGCTGTGAGAAGGCCATACTGAAGGATCTTTGAAGGACCTTCAAAGATCTTTATATGCAAAATCATTTGATAAGATCCTCAAGGATTTAATGAAGATCCTCCAAGGATCCTTCATAGATCCTTGTAAAGATCTTTGCAAACCTCTTAGTCAGGATCTTTAGTCAGAGCACCAGGACTTACCTTGAATAATGAGGCCAAAGGCATTTGGGAAATTGGCTATTAAGTGTAATAGTATGTCATTTAACCTACCCTGAAAATACTTCTAGTAAACTGGTCAGTGAGAATGATCAATGCCAATGATGGTTTGGGCTCAGTCTCCCACTCTTTCAGTTCTCCCTGCACAGCTTTTTCAACCTGAAACAGGATAACTAACTTTAGTTTTCTTCTGTCATTTTATCAGAAGTATCAATAACTACTGACCCCCCCCTGTTATTACCATACATTAGGACTTTTAAAAGGCTTTTCTATAGATTGAAATGTGACTGAAAGGAAATGACCATATGTCACTTTAATTAGCAGTGTTTGTAATAAATATGTATGCTCAAATCTCTCTGCTTTTTCATGGGCCACTAGGGCTTGGCAATTAGGGTGTGACTTTTAAGGGGTTATGGGAGACTGGGAGGGTGGCATTTGATCCCCCCTGCCAAGAAAAATTTTAACTGTGCCATAAAGAATAAAACAGCTTTTCATGTCCCCCGATGCATTCGTTTCGAGAGACCAACCCCTCTCTCCTCTCCCAAAGGAGATTTATAGACAACCATTCACCTTTCCTTGTCATTCATTATCGCCATTTTCACTTACCAAAGATGAAAACTTTTGTCTGATTTCTTCATCGACTTGAGTTCCACCATGGAACCATTTCTTCTCTGCTCCAGGGCTGAACCAATAGTCAAGCACATTTTTCCAATTGTCTGAGCCATTACCAGAACATAAGGACCGTGTAATGACTCTCACAGCTGTTCCGCATATGGTCCTATCCCGTAAGGAAAAACCTCATGAAGCAAGTTTAAATATCAGGGAAAATCCCTACTGCCTAGTCCAAGGTTCTGAACCTTCAGTACAGAATAACTTTAGGGACTGGTCATTTATCACGGGGGGGGGGGGGTGGGCTGGTGCAAATGGGGTGGGGGTCATACCTTTTTGCGCACCTGAAAATGGGGGCTGTATAAAATTGTGCAACCATTTCTGAGGGGCCATGTATTTTTGTGCATTCCAATTTCCATTCCACAAAAAAAGAAACAACACTGAAGGAATCAACAACAAGTCAAATATGATTTATTATCAAAATGATGGCATAACAAACCAACATAACATGGTATGTAGCAGTCCTTTCACATTGGAAAAAAAAACTTCATGTATTACTCAGTATTACCCAGTATCATTGTCCTCTGATACACTGTTTGAAGTGCTGATAGAGGGCAAGTACTCTTTAATTAGTGTACAAGCTTTATCACTCATAAGCTCTATTTCCATCATTTGCTTTAGTCAGTAAACTTGTGTCCCTTTTTAGGATATTAGAGCAGCCACATTGACTTCCTTAACTGGAATCTCACCTCCAGACAGTAGTTTGGAGATTAAACCAAAATTCTCTTCTTCTTGTCCAGCTTTTCTCTTCTGTGCCTTTCTCTTATTTTTGGTATTTGTTTTAAATAGTTTGGTGAGTTTTTTTTTAAGTTGTATTAAATTTTTTGTGTGGTTGAGGGTGGGTCATCTTATTTCACTGAGTTGCTAAATATGGCTCCTCAAGTGACTGCAATTTGCAAATCGGCATTCTATCATCTTCGTAAAATTAGTATCATTTGTAGATATCTCACCACTGATGCAGCCCAGCTTCTTGTTTATGCCCTAGTCACATCAAAACTTGATTGCAATGCAACTCGCTATTATATGGTTTACCTAAGTATCTGATTAAACAGCTTCAGCGTGTTCAGAATGCAGCTGCTTGTGTTGTTACTGTTTCACCAAAGTTTTGCCATTATTACACCTGTTCTCAAAAAAACTCCATTGGCTTCCAATTGATCTCCAAATTGAATTTAAAATACTTACTATTACCTACAAGGCTCTTCATAGTTTCGCTCCCACTTATTTAATCACTTTCACCAGAGTGTGGTGAGGGTCGCACAACAGAGCGAGGCTCCAAATTAAGTGCGCCCTATATCCCACCCATCCCACCCCAGGGGAGGACATCCATCACACAGTAATCTCGTGTGTGGGAAATTAACGTCTCCTACCCCAACCCTGCAGGAGACGGGACCTCCATTTATTCATCCCTATCCGAGAAGACAAGAATATCTAACCATTTCTTGATGTTATAGAAAGGTAGCAAATTCTTCTCAATTATTTTAAGACCCTGAGTGTTGGTCCGGCCGGGGCTCAAACCCTCGACCTCCCGCACAACAGTCCAGCACTCTATCCATTGAGCTAACCGGGAGGCACTTACATTAATTAAAGTCCCCTTCTCAAAAACTATCAACCAACACTCAACCTTAGGTCTTCAATGAACAATCTACTTGTCGTCCCTGCCTTCCACACAGATAGTTATGGCCATCGTGCTTTTTCTGTTGTCACACCACTTCTCTGGAACACTCTTCCTTGACATGTTAGGGATGCTGGATCACTTGACATTTTTAAAAGACGGCTTAAAACTGCTCTTTTTACACGTGCTTTATAAATTCATGAAATGATCTTGATGTTTTATAATCTTACCTAATTTTAATTATTTTAAACTATTTTTGAACTGTGACTTTGTAAATAGCAGCTTTGGACCCATGGGAAAGGGCACTCTATGAATGTCTTATTATTATTATTATTATTATTATTATTATTATTATTATTATTATTATTATTATTATTACTATTATTATTAAATATTATTATTATTCATGTACAGACTTGAAGGGGGGCCACATTATCATCTGCAGTGGCAAGAACAGGCCCACAGGAAACTATGTATAGGAAAATTAAAATGCAAGAGCCCACCCCCCCCCTCCCATCTCTAAGAAATGACCGGTCCCTTATATCAAGATACTGATTAGTAGAAAACCTGACATTTTATCCAATGGTTAACGCATAGAAAATTGTTTTATTTACAGTTTATTTCATGAAAGCAATATACCACACATTCAACTGGTTTACCGGCGTAATAGTCCACTTGGACTACAAGAAAAGTTTGTAAATCACGAACTGGAGGCCAATGATTGAATAATATCCGAGTGTTCTCCAAACATCCCGTAAATCGACAGAAAGCGTGATTATTACTTACTAATCTACCACAAAGTAAAAATCATTTAGTTGCACAGCTAATGTGAACGTGCAGATGGGTTTTTTGTGAGCAGAATTATTAATGAGATGCAAAGCGACAAAGCGGACACCTTCAGCAACGGGCGAAATTTTGTTAAAAAATTACAACTCAGATGATGTATCAGACATTTCTTTGATACCTTACCATGTTTTCAGCCTCACTGGGTTAAAAGTCTTGGCATACACCGCTCTAGTAGTAACAAGAATAGTGGCCATCTTGTTCGTCGCGTGTGTCACAAAGTTGCGTGACACCCAAGGGACCTATCGCGCTCGGTTAGAAGACAACCGTTGCTAATCCGGCTAGAAGAGCTCCTAAAAATCTCGTATTCCACGGTGGAAGAAGGTTTTGAGGATAAGTGAGGGCCTCTAAGACACGGTAAGGTCCTGGAAAAATCTTTGAACATATGATTGGGAATTTTCCACTGCTAGTGAATCTAAAAATGAAATGCTGAAGCCACCCGCGCTTACCAGCTGGGATTTTTTTTGTATTCACGGAGACGGCGTTTGTTTTTCCGCTCTGACATGCCTTGGAGAGCTCCGTTTATGTTGAATGCACGAACACCAAGACCTTTTCAACTATTTCCTTGGCTCTTTCATTTATGGAAGCCCATACAAGCTACACGATTGTTCAACTTCTAGTGGTTTTACAAGGTGTTACCTACTAAATAGAAATGCAAATGAAAGTACTTCAATCCTGATGGAATAAATTATGAGAGCTCCGCTCTATTTTATGCCTCTATTCAGTATGATCCGTTCTCATTCTGAGCACATGTACTCTACAAAAGATCATAATTTGAATCATCTGAAAAATAATTCGCAATAACATGGCTAACATGGAGACAAAATTGTTCTGCGACATGTTAAATATTTATTTCCTTTCTCTAGACAGCGCCCCCACTTTCTTGAAACTTCCGTAAATAACGTTCGTACAAACTATCGCTGTGATTTTTTTGGTGCCTCGTTTTTTATTTTGACTCTTCTGTCCTTTTAAACAACAAATGATGTTTCGTTTCATAAGGCGAACTTCAAAAGCTCCTTAAATTTCTAACCCTTGCTTCGAGCGAGATTTACATATAAATATGACGAAAGTTCTTTTCGTGATGTCTGTACGATCAAAATTCAGTTGCGCGTCATGTCACGCAAAGAATTATCGTGATTTGGGTGGTCACGCTATTCACGCATACTGGTCTGTTTTGAGGTTTGTTTTTCCTCTAATTAGGAAACGGACCATGTATAACAGTCAATACAAGGAAGCTAATGATGTGTTGAACTACTGGTTTGGAGGAGGGGATCGTTCCAAGCGGCCAAAATGGTTCGGAGGGGGAGAAGAAGCAGCGAAGGAAATAAGAGACAAGTTCGGGCCGCTGGTAAGTTTACCCTTTAACTCCCACAAGTGATTGACATGTAACCACTCCCAATAATATCCACAGATTATCCAGCAAACAGATAATGAGAATACTCAAACTTATGTGGTAGAAGTTGTTACGTTGATGTAATACTTAATTCTCATAACTTATTTACAAGGAAATGTGTCGCAGCTAGAAGGGAGAGTTAACAATCAAATTTTGGGAGTTATAGGGTCAA
Source organism: Stylophora pistillata (assembly GCF_964205215.1). Taxonomy (NCBI): domain Eukaryota; kingdom Metazoa; phylum Cnidaria; class Anthozoa; order Scleractinia; family Pocilloporidae; genus Stylophora; species Stylophora pistillata. The sequence goes on from NC_142519.1 coordinate 46,976,318, forward strand.
AAATCTCATGCAATTAAACTTCTAGTAGCCTAATTTAATCGATGGTACACGGTTTGAGGTCAAATGGTAAAGTAATTTTCCGTAAACCTTGTTGGGAAGTTGTGAAGTACCCACAGAGGTACTCTTTTTTTTTTTCCATTTGGAACGGATCGGCGGAAAAATCTCCGTCATTTTAATGCATCCTCTGGTAATTAAGTTAAGCAACCATAGTTTTCGATCAAGAGTTGTGAAATTCAAACTAATTACAAAAGCCACTCAGCACAAAAGAAAATATCTCATGGAGCCAAAAAAGAACTCTTTGTTAAGGCGTGTTTTAACGAAACACGGGCTTGGGTGATCAATTCATGATTGGTTTTATTTTTACATCTGCTGACTGATTGAGACTGAGGATAGCGTGAGTGTTCTAAACCACAGACAAACTTTATTCGACTGATTTTGGCTCCCACAAAGATTTGTTTCTGGGGCAAACAGGAATAAACCTCATCTCGTTATTCACTTAAGGGTCAGTGGAGTGATGCGCAATTGACTCAGATGAAATACCACTCTATTTTTGTTTCAATCCTACGATAACGATGATGACAAAAGTCTCTCTTCTCTTTCAAGCTACTTTGGCGAGAGTGTTTACAGCGATAAAAGAAAACGCCTTCTCTTTGAAACTTTTCTCTCAGGTAGAGAAAGCAAGAAATGATGAGCTAAAGCACTGGGAAAATGATCCTAAAGCTACTTTGGCGCTGATCATTCTTCAGGATCAGTTCCTTCGTAGTCTCTTCAAGGTTTGTGACTGCATACCGTAAGGGTTTAGTTGTCTAATCTGATTGGCTAATCGATCGATCGCTCAACCGATCGACTGACCGACCGACCGATTAGCACCGACCGCGACCGACCAAGGCAAGAGACCAATCGATCGACCCACCAACCTAACGGTCACGTGAACAATCGATGAATCGAACGACGGAAGAAGGAATGAATAAGGATAAACCAACCAGCCAAAAACAACAACAACAGACTAGGCGAAGGATTTATGACTGAACATTACCATCACAACTGAGAAATCGAGTTACCCCTTAACTGAGTGTATGTTTTGAGGAGGTGAACCCGATTTAACTAGGTAGAAAAGAAGTGGAGAGGTAGAAAGTCGAGGACAATCCGGTAAATTTGTAAGCACGACCAAATCGGAGATTGATAGCTTAGCTGAATCTGGTAAATACCGCCTGCTTACAAAATTTCAGGCAAATTAAAGCACACCATGGAGCACATAATTATATTAAAAAAGAACAGATCCTTTTACAAAATTGTTTCTTTCGGTTATTTCAGGGTAGTCCCACTGCTTTCTCAAGGGATACATATTGTGAAGAACTGGCCAAAAAGGTAAAGTTTTCCCTCTTTTTTTGCGCTTCCCTTACAGTCAGCATTTTGACTCCTTTTACACTATTTTTCTCACTCTTCATATCTTGGTTTTAAAAGTTTATACAACGGGGGACACACGACCATCTAAAGTTCAGCGCTGCTGCGAGACTTTTCATTTACCTTCCACTGGAACACAGCGAGAACAGAGAGACTCAGGTGAGCCAGCGGTAATGAGATTTCTGGCCATGCGCATAAAATCTTGCCTTTCCTCTTCAATCCCAGTGCAATTCGCTTTTCGCCTGTCAATGCAAGTGCCGTTAACCACGTTTCTGGAATACACGAACACTTCCAAACCGAGGAATTGGGAGTTGAAATATCGAGACCTTGACTTCTGCGCATGCACGGGTAGAATCTGGCTTTATTTTGACGTAATCACTTTTCTTTTTTGTTGAAGGCAATCAACGTTCAGCTGTTCGCTCAGTTAGAGAAGGACTGCAAAGGGGGGGAAGATGAGTCAAGTGGAAACGCTTGGTACAAATTTGCCTGTTCTCACAAGGTGAGAAAAGTGGTTTACCGGTGGGAGTGGACAATTATTTTTGCGGCGTAGGAAGCAAAGCTGCAGACCAATTTTCAATAACGTGCAATCGACGGGGATGTAGACTATCAAATAGCAAGAACAGAATTTAAAAAAATGGGAGAAAGAGAGGGAGAGAGAGAGAGGGCTTACCTGCTAAGTGATGGTTTGAATTTGTTCGTACAGTGCGTGCGTTAGCTAGTTGTGGCGGATCCGGACCTTGAACTGGGAGAGGGGGGTGGGGCGGTGTTTTTTGTGTGTAAACCTGTCGGCTTTTCTTCCTTCTGCGTTTATTTATTTATTACCCAAAATAAGTAAGGGGACGGACCCCCTGGGCCCCTTGTTAGCGATCACAATTGAACACGTTCCCAATTCCGCGAAAGCCAAACTGTATTCCCTAACCTTATGGATGCTTTCAACAAAGCGGGCAAGGAACTGAGAAAAATGCCAGAATTTCAATTAATCTATTCTTTCTTTCTTTTGTATTCAGGAGGTAGTGGATCTGTTTGGCCGTTTTCCGCAACGCAACAAAGTTCTTGGCAGGGAAAACACCCCAGAAGAACAGGAATGGCTAAATAATCTTCCTGATCGTTTTAAGTGGTGAAAAGGAAACACAGCAGAGTGATGATAAACCACCCAGCAACAGTCTTGTTAATATATGATACCCTGTAGATAAACTGCATTGACTAGGTTCAAGAGATTATAAACGTTCGCAATTTCGTTCTCAGGCTCTCTCATCTTTTCCGCCCCTTTGAGCGAAAATGGGAGACCAAGGAACTGAATTGACTAGATCCAAGAGAAGTAATTGAAAACCTTGCCACTCACTTCCCCGTTTCCAGCAACCGCACCAACTCAAGTTTTTGCTCTCTTTATTTGTAAGTGAAAAAAGTGGAAGTTGGTTAGTAACAAATAAAGGCTTAAAAATGCAAAAGGACATGTTTGAATAACTAATCGTTGTCTGGGAAAAAATTTATCGAATTCAAGACGCTTCACACACATTTTGGCCATGTTTAATTCTGTCGAAGAATTACATATTCTTCATAGAAAACAGGATGACACCAACTCCCAGAATAGGAATAAAACTGAGTGCTTGTGAAAGCTAACTTTAAGCTTTTAAAACGTCAAATTACTGTACCGCAGATGTTGTCACAGACATTGTGATATGCTCATTCATTCTTGATATACACCAAATATTAAGACCACAGCAAACAGAGAGTTGTTAATAAAGCTACATTCCACAAAGTTGTCGGCTTTTTCGTCCCAACAGCACAAACTTCCAATCCGAATTGCCTGACCCATCTTCGAACCGATGTGCGTCACACACACGATCTTGTATCGATCGAAGCCGAGCAGTTTGACTTGAGATTTTACTTCTTCCGAGATTTGCAGCGTTAAATCCCGACAAAACTTCGGATCGTAGCTCACATTTGCGAGTCTGTTGGCCAACACTTCTTCGGCGATTCTCTTGGCAGCAGCTGTGAAGGGATCGTGAGGTGAATAAATAAAAGTTTTAATTTATATGCAACGAGCAACCTTTCTTTAAAGAACTACTTACAACAAGACAACAAGAGATCCTTATAAAGTGATAAAAATCTCACTTAAAGTTCGATTTCCTGATGATAAAATTAATCAGCTGTTTCTGAATTAAGTTCATTTTCATGATTATTTTGTCATCTATATGAAATCATTATATTCAGTCATATTACGATATATTTGTGCATTATCATGGTTTTATTTTTTTTAAGGAATGTCGAGCGAAGATACTGAATGTTGAGTCGGCCTTTGATAACAGTTATTACAATTTTCTTGTCTCATATTTTTACCATCGTTTTGTCTACTTTTACCATTTCTTTATTTCTTCTTATGTCTTCAAAGTTTATTTCACATTTTCGTTCTTTGCAGAATATTTTTGCTTGCAGAAACCATCCTGAGAGACAGTATCTTTAAAATCCACAAAAGTCTTCCATACTAAATATTTTTAGGTCACGTGATTTCTTTCTCTTGTCATTCAACGTGGTTGTTCCATATTACATTCGTGAGGAACTGGAAGATGTGTAATTAATTGTTTATGAGGAAGTTGAACGCAAGACCAATATCACCTCCCTAACATCACTCAATGCAAGTTTACATAAATAATCTCACTTTACAGCCAAAATAAGACTGCATCAACACGCCTGGAATTAATATAAATAAGACTAAACAATGAAAATAACTTTTACCGGTTGAGAATTTCTTCAGCGGGTCGGGTCCTACACGATAGGTGTTCTCCAAAATGACAGTTTCCGCTTGGCCATCCTTTTTCTGCTCAGCCTCCTCAGAAAACTCTTCGTCCCGAATTGTACTTCCACTTCTCAGTCTAAGACCGTCATATCCTGACTCCTGGTTTAGGGGAGCTTGTGGTGGTTTCTTAACGAAGAAGCTTCGGATCGAAGGAAGCCCAAGGCTAGCCCTCTTAGATTTTGTTTTGGTCGGTTCACCTTCAGGCGCGTCCGCCATGTTCGAACTTTCGATTGCGGTCATGGTAATTCGTCACTAAGGTAAAGCAATCGATCCCAAAATGTCTTTCGCAATCTTTCTTTCTCGCCGGACGTAATAACGATAGAAAATTCAATAATCACAAAAGCGAACTGAAAAACAACGACTTGGCTTCTTTTCAAGATTAAATGATGCATAAACTCGCGCTCCTTTTGTTTGCAACAAGAAAACATGTCAAAAAGTGATAATTGATGTTCGATAATTGTCTCCTACGAAATTAACTTCAGAAAGTCGGCGTTTTGTGAAGACACGGAATAACTGCGCTAATTATAACTTCTTTCTTTTTTGCGCCGAAAGCCATTGAACTGAGCAATTATTAAACTAATAAATACTATAGCGACGCTATAACACCGTGAAAAAATAATCAGATAAAGCGATAAGAAACAAAAGCTGTCGAAACAATCGAGTGTCTTTCGCCTTGATTGTGTTGTCGACAAATCTTTAAAAATCAGATATGAGAATTTTGCGTTCAAAAAGGCTTTCCTCCCAGTTTTGTTCTGACAATGACTGAGAAGTCGCGTAATAATCTTGCTCTGATTATCAAACCCGCGAACGTGTGAACATCATCAAAACGGCGGTTACGTGGGGAGGGGGGGGAGGGAAGGGAAAATATCACCAAAATGTCCATTATCTGCGTGCGGGGGGGAGAGGAAAGGGGTATGGACTTTACAAGAGTCTGGTCAGTAGAACACAATGATACAAAACCTAACGCCAATAAAATTGCTTTTATCATTTATTATTACATTTAGCTTTAAATAACAGCACTTCTGATTTTTTTAGAAACCATTTCTGAGTTTCTATTATTCAGCGACAAAAGTCACCATCTGATAATAAGTTCTCTTAACAACCATAGAGACTAACAATCTTTACGTTTCGCTTGAAGAATAAAATACTGACCTCAACTCAAAGAGAAAGATCAAAGAAGAAGAAAACAGTCGATCTAGCTGATGAGGTGATACCTACATTCGCCACCATCTCACAAGGACAAAATATGGCAACTAACAAATTCACCCCAGAGCAAGTTCGCCCCCAATCACCCGGTAACTATGGGGGCGAATTTGTTTCACGTTAGGGGGCGAAATTGCAATGGAAAGAGATCACCATTGACCACAACATGTCCATCTTCATCAAAGTTTGGAGTTTGGAGTTTAAGTCAAGCATTTATTACGATGTAGGATTAGGTCACTGCGCATAAGAAACTTATTATGGGTATGATCTTGGACGACTGTTTGCACGGTATACTCAGCCATCCTTTAAATCCCTGCAGTGTTAATAAAAAAATTCCTTTCCTTACTCTACATGCGTCGCTTTTATTATAATACGGCAAATACAATAATAAGCAAATTATTATACTACCCATGAAAATCCTTTGCGTCTGATTGGTTCAGAGAGTGTTGCTAGTTTTCTAGACCAATCATAGAAGAAGAAATCCATCTCACATCATTTTTTAGACTCAAGGTATCTTGTCCTCAGGGAGCAATGTCATATGTACCTCACGTGTTGCTATATGTTTTGGAGGAGAATAAAAGGACTTCCCTTGTGATGAACACGTGTTTACAATTCGCGAGAAAAGATTGGCTATCCCCAGATATTCGTAGAATCTCGGAAAAAAGTGATGTTCTCTTTTGGCAAATGGGTAACACAGGTAGTTTTCTGTAACTTGAAGAAACAAGCGTTTTTCTTTGCGTTGGTGGATGTGATTCCTCGAGGACCGTTTGTTCGTTAAATCAAAGTTGTACACGAATTTGTAAATAATAGTCTAAAGAGGTCGTATCCCACGGTTATAATTCAGATTTATGAACAGTTAGCAACAACAACTTCTACATGTACACTGCCTTTTTTTAGTAAATACATGATTCTTCTCCAACTAACCAACAAACGTCCCAGAAAGCTTCAGACTGAAATAGATAAATTCAGAACTAATTTTTTTTTCGTGTACGATCGCCACCTTTAAGAGATTTTTTGTCATAAAAAGGTTTACTAATTGTACTGTTATCAAATACGATAGCTATAGAATCAGTTATTCTTGCGGGTTAGTTAAATGTAAACATGTTTCTATCCTAATCAGAATAGACAAGAGAGAAACTCGTAAATATGGTAATGCGTCTTAATAAGTAATTTGACCATTTGGGTTTTGGAATACGATGACCTGTGGATAAACAGATCAGTTAGATTTTTTAATTGTAATTTTCTTCAACTTTCACCCAAACTTAGGGTTGCTTTAATAATTTTCGTAATACAATAAAAAGGCTTCGCAACAACTGCAGTAAGGTAATTAGGGAAAATTAAATTAAACCATTTTGGATTTTTCTACCAAATTTTGAGTTGTTTTCCAATTGCACTAGTGGCGCTCATAAACAAAATGCTACAGAATTTTTGGTCTTCCAAGTTTCACCAGTATCGTGGCCCAGATAATGCTGTTAAATATCCCTTAACTAAGAAGCAAGGCAATGCAAATGTCAAATTTCTAAGGAACTTGATTTTAAACATTGTCCAGCGTTGGCCTCAGAAATATCACCAATGTATTGAATTCCGCTCTCGCATTTTCTGCTTTGGAAATATTATAACTACTAGACCATAAACATTACAATTTCTTGTCTGGGTCTTCGCCGAGAGATTCTTAGTTGAAATCTCTATTGAAATAAATATCATTTATCATGGCCAGTTCCTTTTAAAGATAATGACAAAATGGATTTTATATTGAATCATCATAGTCATCACATAAATTGAATTATACTGAATATTATATTAATTTTTATTTACTCCAAAACTAACAAAGTGCGTGAATGTTTTCAAATCACTTCATAATCATCATAATCATCACATAAATTTAATTATACTGAATATTATGTTAGTTTTTATTTACTCCAAAACTAACAAAGTGCGTGAATGTTTTCAAATCACTCCTTGTGGTACTTGTATTTGGTGAAAAGCACCATTGCCAGAAAATCCAAATATTCGACCAATGTCAGGAGACTGGCGCCCAAAAAGAGACCAATCTGACCTCCCACGTCACCTGAAAATAAACGTAAGCACATACTTTAAGACTGGGTACGACTTCCGCCCTTAGTGTTCTCAGTGTCAGAGGAAACACTGCGCGTTGACCCAATTGTTAACGTGGTGGACTTTGGGTCGAGGGCTCTGAGCTCTAACCATGACAGGTATTCTGTTCTTGAGCATTACACTTTACTCTTAAAAGAACTCTCATCACTCAGGAGTATACCTAGGTTCAAGTAACCAGTCAGCGAAACCCGATATAAGAAGCCCATTGTAACTATCGCATCGGAACTGATGTTTTGTAAGTAATGTGTTGTAAGAAAGTTTATGAATTGTAAGAAATGTATGCCGCCGTGAATAATAATAAAAAAATAAAGAACTATAACAATAAGAAAAAGAAAAAGTGTTTCTTACCTAACAAACTGTACAGATCATAACTGGGAACCTGTCTCACGTCAGAGTAAGTTAAAGACTCGTAGTAAATCCTCAACTCCAAAAGGTTATCTCTGAAATTCAAGTAAAAATTCAAAACACAAGAAGTCATTTTATGCGTACCTAGGTTCATAGCAGAAAACACAAATACTCAAGAAAAATAGTTATCAGTGGTACATAATTTATCAAATTTGACTCATTCATCTAAGATCTAAAAATGTTTATTCCAAAACATACCTGTATTGTTTTACAAATGACATGAAAAAACTATTTATAGTCAATATGAGAAATCAAAAGAAACATATCCTAATCATCCTAGGAGCCCAGAGGATAGGGGAAGCGTGAGGCTTTTGAGCTTGCTTATTATTACATTGCTACTGTTATCATTATTATCAATGTCAGTATGATTAATTTTTACCATTTAATCATTGTTTGAATGTCAGTTACTCAATGTTTTCTTGAATCATCTTTCTCTTGTTGAACAGGGTACTCATAAGTACGTGGGACGGAGCAGGTTTTCTGTTTTGTTTGTGATTACAAATCTTCTGCAGAACTCCCTTCTTTATTCAACCTTCTACTGTATCAGAAGCCACATGTAGTGGCAGACTGCCTATTTTTCAAGACACGTTATGGTTGCGTAGGTGTATGCTACCTCCCTCTCGTCATCAGATACTCTCAAGTACTTCCAGGTCCAAAAACAACTCACACCAACAAGTTTCTGTCTCTGAAATGGCGTTTCGTGCTCTTTCTGCTGATGTTCAAACTTCTGCAAACAGGAAGATATGTACAAATGTACTCGTGGTTAGATATCTGACGTCACACTACCTGAGATATTGTCTGTTTTCTGAAGGCGTTCCTGTCAAATTTTTACGTTTGGATAGCAGCAGATCGGCGTAGGCATTGGCCGGATAGCGGGCGTACGACAACTGAGCTGAAAACTCCACGCTCTCACATGCCACGGGACACTTGTCCAACTTCTTGTCTTCGAAATGCACTGGAAGTTTATATACAGAAAGAAATTGTACAAAGGAACCTATTTCTTAAGAATCTAAAAAGGTAATACCTCCATTTATATCATGTATCACGATAAGTTGCAACAGCTGTAAAACCTGACTGATTCCTTTGTTTTGATGTTTGTTAAGGTTTTGAAACTGACCTGCGCAATGTTTGATAGTCTGTGACACGGCCCTAGTTACTAGCGCTGTAGGACGTGAGTTTCTATTGTGTAAGCTCTCCTAGGTTAAGGCACGAGCGTACCTTTGCTCTGCCACTTTGCAAGACAAATATACTTAAAAACAGTTTCTTTATTGCTTCGGCCAGAATAGTCAACAGCCACAAATGATGTACAAGTTCCCCCTTATCATGAACTATGTATTTTTTCAATAATAAGATGTATACATGTATATAGTAATTTTTATTTTATATCGGTAAATACGCAATTCAGTTCATGCTGTGAAGTATTTACCAATAAAGTATCTATCTATCTATCTATCTATCTATCTATCTATCTATCTATCTCTCTATCTATCTAGACCCGCGGAAAGATCTGGTACAAGCAGAGGAGGGGTCTGCCTGGCTCTGACACTCATCAGAGAGACTTAGCACCGCGTTTGCGTAGAAAGGCAAACGTCAGCTAACTCTTTCACGTCTCACGTAAATTAGCATGAACCTTACTGCTTTAGCTTCGCGAGAGCTCACGGAATGGAATGGGACCCGTCTTATGAGCGTGAGCTCTTGCAGCTGTCTACTGAAGAAAAGTGCTGTATTTAAAGCAATTTTACAATGAAACCTCATCTGCTCTTGTATGACTTACAGGAAATAGTCTTAGTACACTTTTTTCTGGCAGTCAAACTTCTACTCTGTGAGAGTAAAGGAGAAGAAAATTCCACGTCCACGGCAAACGCGAAACAGCTGACTTTCACAAAGGAAAGGCAAAACGCGACCGGCAAACGTGGAAAAATAGCGGAAAAATCGTGGTCCTCTGGTAACTCTTACTGTTCACATTTCACGTAAAAGTGGTGCTTAATCACTCTATGTCATTGCTAGATCTCTTACAGACTTCCGTCCAGCTCAAAAGGTTCTGCACTGTCGAGGAGCTTAGAATATAAACTTTCATCTTCGGTTTTTAGGTCCTTCGTAATAATTTTTCTCTTCTAACAAGGATTTAGGCCTTTGTTACTTGTAAAACTGGCTCAGTCTAAGATTGAAAACATATTGTTTTCCTACAGAATACATTTTAAACTTAAAACGAACGTTCTTGTCTAAATCAGTTTTTTTCATGTTCCTTGAGTCACGAATCGTCTTTGATCTGACATCAGTAGCTCTACTTCACAAACATTTCTTACCCCAAGCAGGCCACATGCACTCTTCACTCGTCTCGAAATCGCAGACGGGAATTCCTTCATCGGCTCCTGAATAATAAGGAAAATGAAACCAAAAATGCTTAAAAAGAGGTCAAAATTTGTTGCGGATTCACGAGGCGCAGCCGAGTGAGTCCATGACGTGTTGACCTCTATGATGACGAATAATAGTGTCGTGATAGTGTCTTCATTGTTCAAAAGATAAAATTACATATCTTACGTTACATTAAAAAAGGATGTAAATAAGCTTAGGTGTATCTCTAAATAAGATAAGTATATACGTAGAAACAAATACGAAAATCAAATACAAGAAGTACACTTTTACAAAGCTACATTGTACTTAAAAACAATTCTATTAAAAAATGTATTCTTAAAACGGTTCGTGCGAATGGCGGGTATTACAGGGGATTTATTTCTTAAATTATATCTCGTAATCTTGGTTTCAGGGAAGTAGACTCTAAGAGGGTGGCTAAGGATAGTAGAAACCTTGCTACAAATTTTGTGATCTTGCACATTATTATATTTGTGATCTCGCGAATATCGTTGATGATAAGCGTAGAGACCACGCTAAACCAGAGAACAAGCTAACTTCCTGAGCGGCGGGAAAATCACGGATGACTACGTCGCGAACGGTTTTAGTCAGTTCGCATCTGATTGGTAGGAAGGATGCACAAGGTTTTCAGGCCAATCATCACTGAACGGAGTAAGGCAAAAACAATCGCAACCTCTTATCTCTTTCAAAACTCAATTGAACATTGCACTTGTGGGGTAACGCGAAATTAATTGCTAATACTTGAAATGATATTGTTAGGAGATTGGACACTAGTCCATAGTATTATGGTATGTAGAGAGGAACCACGAGGAGAGAGACATTAAAAGGTTGAGTTGAGTTCATGTGTGCTCGTCTCTTCCCCGCAATAACAGATATCAATGTAGAATTCGCAAATAAAAATGTACTTACCAGGCATGAACCAATCACGGCACTTGCAGATTTCGACAACATATCGAGTCAGTTTGTCCAAGAAACATTTGGATTTGCTGTATTTGTCAAAAAAGCGTAGCTTTGGCATCCCGCAATTCGTTCGGTAAGGTGAAGGCAGGTTCGTGATCTGGAAAATATTTTTAACACACCAACAGTGAGCAAAATGGCCTGTGGCAGTCTGATTCAAATCTTTTAATTATATTCTGACCCTCTTCGCGACCGAGAAGCACCGTTTTTAAACAATAATCCATTGGAAAATCTATGGGTAAATGCAAATTTCAACAAGTGTAAAAACGAATACATTTATATACAAATAGCACAAATTAATAGACCGATCAGTAAATGAATTAATAAACACTAAAATAAATGTTTCAGGTGAAGTTTTTTAACCTTTCTTTGACTTTTTTTTAACCTAATTTTTTCAAATTTTCTCAACCAACTTTGACGAATTGGCAAAGTATCACTAATGTGAGAATGATTGAACTATAATTTCTGAAGTGTCCACTTTTATGCGGAAAAAGCAATGCCTATGTCAGCAACCATAGATTTATAGAATCAAGAAAACTCTGGACACTCTACTGTGCCGATAAATTATCTTCATTACCCCACCAATTGATTGACGCGGTTTGTGGCTAACCGCTCCAACTGGAAGATTTTTACATTTCAATTAAGAATCAAAATAAGAGATCTGGGTGATAATTTCTACTAAACACTCAAGCACGCAATACATTTTTCTTGAAAAAAAAAGGCTTTTTGGCTAAACGTTTCACTAACTATGGCCGCCTTGCTCTAAACGTGATTATTATGTTTACTTTCCATTGTCGAAAGTCGAAGCCGAAGACAAAACATAATTATTTCAAACAAAGACTTTCTCGCTTACAATCAAGAAAAGGAGGAAATGTTACCATTAAATCTTTTAGGAACAACTTTATAATAAAAAGTTAGGTTATTCAACTCCTACTATAAAGAATTGGACGTTAACAGTGTTAATGAAATAACAATTACCTTTCCTGTTTAATTAAAATATTAAGTAATATTGAATCATGTTGTTCTTGGCAGAGATTTCATCTTTCCAACGTCCCATTTGAAAATTTTTTCAACTAACTTTGACTTGTTGACAAAAGTATTACTTAAGGTGACAAATCTTGAAAAAGAGATTTTTAAACGGTACTGAAATACCACGTTTTCGTTAACGAGATCTTGATAAAATAAACTAAAAATAGCCGAATAGTGAGTTTAGGAAGAGATTTTGTATCGATACTTAACTACACAACTACAAGTGAATTAAACCTGAACACACCTTTCTCTTCTTTAACTCCATGTACGTCGTAAACCCAGGAGATACAGCTAAACCCTGCATTTTAACTGGAGTTTCATCCTGGTCGTGCAAAATTACCTTGAAGCCTGCGCTTTCAACAGCAAAATAGTAATCATAATGCTGAACATCGATAAGAAGGTGCAAGCCTTTGTCTTCACCCGTGCTACTCGTCAAGAGGGCCGAGCTATTTTTACCGGAGTTGAACGTGAAACAAACATCTCCATCAGCATTCTTAAACTCAGTAAAGTTTCCATGGCCACAATTTGAGTCTTTTTTCCAATTACATTCCAGAATCATTTCGTCAAGTTCATGCGCAGCATTTGAAAGTGTTTTTGTCATTTCTTCTCCTGAGATTTCTTCCTTTAGGTGACTGACGTTTTCTCCTTTTATTTTTTTTCTGAAATAGAACTCATGAAAACGAGTTCCATTCATTTTGGAGAAGCGGGCATCGTTGTAATTGCAAATGGTAACTGCGGGAAACACCAAGCTGTTCTCGTAGACAATAAGCGTAGTAGTGGTAAAAGGGAATTGAAAGTAATTGATAATGCTGTCGGTGCTCTTCTCGAAGAATAACGCAAATGCCCCGAGTAGCAGTAAAGTCCATATTATACGGCGCACAGGTGGGTTTCCTGAGAAGCAAAAGTGAAAACCATGCAATGTGCAAGAGTCTAGAAAGGACACCCACAATTCATTAATCTTTTCGCACTTTTTCTTTTCATCCAGCAGCTTCTTGCAGCTTTCATAATCGTTGTTCTTCTTGCATTTCTCGTAGTCGCTCTCAGGAAATCTCCCTTCAAACACAGAAGGCCAAGTGGTTTTCAACGCTTCCGTCACGGCCAACTCTTTGCCACTCGTCTCCGATTTGATGTACACCACAGAAATGTCCTTCTTGCAGTGATTGCAAAACGCATACACGTTGTTAGTTCCCGGGCTGAGCTTGTCGCCACCTTTGATGAGAATCTTAACGTCCCCCGCCTCTTCCGCAGAGGAGTCGTTCTCGTTGAACACGTTCGACATTTCGTTTTGCCTTTGCCCCAGCAAAACAGCTGACCTCAACCAAAATACCAACTTACGGAAATCTCCATGCAAAGCAGAGATCCAAAATTGAGGAGCTTTGCTAGAACGTTGTCATACACAAAGGCCAGGAAAGGTCATTTAAACCAAAACCTCGACATATCTTCGTATATAAATACATGTTGGCCTTTAATTGAATCTATCTCGGGTCTGCTTGGATGAGGTGCACAAAACCAATCAGATATTGTATTCAGTGCACCATACCTGTTATTCTGCCCATTAAAACTGAATTTGCATGTAAAAGGGAGTCATAAATTAAGATTAGAGGCGTTGTTTATTTCAAGGAATAACGAAGACATACAGGTGGTAGAAAACCAAGAATTACCGCACATGTCACCCTGTGACTTATTTCCCTCCAATCTAACGCAATTTAGCAATGTTTTATTTCTTCTCTCTCCACAGCGCAAGGAAAAGAGTTTCTAAGATATATACTCATATCTAGTACATTAAGAAAAATCACCTACAACCATTTATCATTGTTGACACTGATATCCGTATTTTCAAAATACGTGATTTATTTCTCTTGACATATTTAAATTGTGGTCTAAAAGTGAATTATTGCCATCCACCTATGGAGGCTAGTTAATAACATAAAACCGTGATCATAAGAGATAAACTCAAGTAAAACTCTTCCGTTCGTCGGTGCGCTGTCATTCCCACTGTGGCAGTCTGTAGGAGGCACATTTAGAAGTCTTTAAATTGTCGCTTTTCAATAATTTGACGCGCAAGAATTTGATTCATTATTTATATGCTTTGTCCAATTTTCAACTAAAATCACCATGAAATCAGAAAAATATTCAAATAGCACGATCATGATTAATTTACAGGCCGAGAAAAAGTTTTAAAGAACGAGGGAAAAATTGGATTTACAAGTAGTTTGTTTGGCTCCGTGGATGAGGACACTTTAGTGAAATTAGAAAGAAACAAAAACAGTGAAGATAAACAAAAGCTATCATGCTTTACAAGCTAAAATCAAAAGAGAGCCGTGTGAGTTTCTTTTTATCCAATTTGATCGAAAGTTTCAGAACAACATCTAATTTACCATCCTAATTCACGGGTATAGCAGGGAACGTATATAAATTTAATTTTTAATTCCTACGCAGACTTATCAAAACGGGAAGTAAAATTTTAGACAGATCTTTGTACGTGCTGCGAGATTCAAGGAAAAAAAGAGCTTCTGAACAAATTGAGAATATTCCACGAAAAAATTCAAAAATATGTAACAATTTCAAGAAGGGAAAGATTGAGGTCATGTTTTACTTAAACCTTTTCAAAATCAGCCACTTCTCTTTTGAGTTTTAAAGTGGAAACGGAATGCAAATTGTAAACCACAAACGGTCCAATTAAATTTACTCAGGTACTTTTTCCTAATTTACATCATTCGTCTCCAACTAAGCAATAAACGTTCCACTAAGCTTCGGACTAAACAAAAATGTCAGAACAATTTTTGTTTCTGTGCGAAATCACCTTCGAGAGCTTTTCCTGTCAAAATAACAACAACAACAACAACAACAACATTGACTTTATTTTTTAAAATGAAAGAAATAAAGGCTTTTGTAGCCCGCAGTTAGCAAAGCTATTCTAGGCGGGCTACCTAAACAGACACTGTATAGGCTCTCACACTTAGCGGAGCTCAAAAATTACAACCCTCTTGACCAACATCCGCTGACCAATCCGCTGACAATTTGGTTTACTAGTTGTAATGTTATCAAATACGATAGCTATACTATTATTCTTGCGGATTAACTGGTTCAAAACATCATTCTACTGTGTTAAGTATCAACAAGAGTCGACAAAGAATTTGCTAAATGTGTTATTCAGTGTTTTCGGTTATCAGACCTTTTGGGACTTAAAATACAATAACCTACGAGTTCAGATGAGATCAAATCAGATCTGTTAAGATTGCATTGTAAACATTTTCTTTCTCTCTCGCCCAAATTTAGGCTTGCCATAAGAACTTTCTCTGAAAAAGTGCAAAAAATTTCTCCATCAATTTCAGTTAGGTAGTTAAGAAATTTTGCTTTGAACTGGAACTTGACATTACACTTTTTTAACTCTCACCCAAATTTAGGGTTGTCATAAGAACTTTCCTTAAGAAGATGGAAAAATTATTCCATCAATTTCAGTTAGATAGTTAGGAACTTTTGCTTTGTTCTATAAGATTTTGATCAGTAATAGATTTCACAAACGAAATGCTGCAACATCTTTGGTACTCCAAGTTTCGGCATTAGTCTGAACCAGACTATGGGGTTTTATGTCCAGCATTATTTCACCAAAAGAAAAAAGCACTATAATGTAACTGTCTTAATTTTACAGGAACTTGATTTTACACATTATACAGCTTTTGCTTAGATGACATCATAAAATTATTAAACTTTAGCACTTGACATTGCATCTTTTTGTCCGGAACTTAATATACAACGAGAACTTGCCAGGTGTAATCTCTATGGAATTTATCATAGCCAATATCTTTTTTAAGATAATAACATAATCGAATCTATGTAAAGTCACGAGAGTAACTTCACATAACTTGAATTATACTGAATATTATGCTAGTTTTTATTTGCTCCAAAACTAACAAAGTCCGTGAATGTTTTTAAGTCACTCATTGCGGTTCTTGTATTTGGTGAAAAGTACCATTGCCAGAAGGTCCAAATATTCGACCAATGTCAGGAGACTGGCGCCGAGGAATAGACCAATTTGACCTCCCACGTCACCTGAAAAATGAGGTAACCTATTAGATTAGGACTGGGCAGGACTTCCGACGTTAGTGTCCGTGCTGAGTCGAGAGGTATAGGTTCGAGCCATGACCTCACAGAGCCTCTCTACACCAAGGAGTATAGACGGATAACGGAAAATTTTAAGAAAAACCTGAAGCAATGCCGAGCCAGGAGGAATAACTGCGATGGACTGTGTCATCCCATCTGAGCAAAGTAACTAGCGTCTGGCTACTTTGTGATATTGAAACCATAATAAGTCTAGGCCCATACGGCCCACAGAATAACATGTACCCCCTCTCTTTCAACGAAACCTATCCATGAAATCGGGGGTTCTGAAGATCAAAAAAGGCTTGCGAAATGGAATTTGTCGCCGAATGAAGCTTTGTGATGCGATAATTGTACGATTATACGCATATGTGCAAACCTTGTATGCTAGCTACAATTTGTTCCCAAGCAGAAAGAGGGAGGGGGGAGAGAGGGAGGCGGACAGAGGGAGGGGGAAGAGGGAGGAGGAGAGAGGGAGGGGGAGAGAGAGGGAGGGGGAGAGAGGGAGGGGGAAGACAGGGAGGGGGGAGAGAGGGAGGGGAGAGGGAGAGAGGGAGGAGGAGAGAGGGAGGGGGAGAGAGGGAGGGGAGAGAGGGAGGGGGAGTGAGGGAGGGGAGAGAGGGAGGGGGAGAGAGGGAGGGGGAGAGAGGGAGGGGGAGAGAGGGAGGGGGAGAGAGGGAGGGGGAGAGAGGGAGGGGGAGAGAGGGAGGGGGAGCGGGTGGTTGGGAGCTTTAGGGAAATAAAATGTGTCTGCATTGTAGTGTTACAGGTGAGAGATGTTTCTTACCTAACAAACTGTACAGATCATAACTGGGAACCTGTCTCACGTCAGAGTAAGTTAAAGACTCGTAGTAAATCCTCAACTCCAAAAGGTTATCTCTGAAATTCAAGTACAAAATTCAAAACACAAGAAGTCATTTTATACCTACCTAGGTTAATAATACTTTATTATTTATATTGCGCATAAATCTATATGCATATAATCTAATGCGCATTACAAATGTTTTTAAAAAATACTTAATATATATCTATATATAATGTGCATGTAAGATTATAATAAGTATTAATTATATAAAGAAAATTAAATATAACCCTATATAAAACTATTTTACAAATAAGTACATCAAATAAAATAAAATCTAATAAAAAGATAATCTAAAAAGTAAGTAGTCTTTTAGGAGCTCTTGAATTTTGACAGGTTTCTCTGTTACGAAGCTCCAGAGGGAGGCTGTTCCAGAGTCTTGGTGCTGCAGCAGAAAATGCGGGATCATCTAATGTTTTTAAGGTTTTGTTCGGTTGTAACAACAGAAGTCCTTTATTTGATCTAAGGTTATAACCACTATTTTCTCTGATAGTAATTAAATCTCTCAAATATCTAGGGGCAAGTCCATGGAGTGCCTTAAAAGTCATTAGAACTACTTTAAATTCGATTCTGAATTTTACTGGAAGCCAGTGTAGAGATCTTAGAACTGGTGCCACAGGGTCAAACCTTGGTATATTGAAAATCACTCTTGCTGCTGAATTCTGAACACGCTGTAACTTTTTAATATACTTTAGGGGCAGTCCACATAGAATGCTGTTACAGTAATCAATACGCCCAATTATTAGTGCGTGAACTAATGATAGTGTTGCCTCATTACTTAAGTATTTCCTAATACGCCTTACATTAATTAGATGGTAATATGCAGCCTTACATGCGTGATCTATATGAGCCTGCATGCTCAGGTTAATGGCAGAAAACAAAAACGCTTAAGAAAAATAGCTATCAGTGGTACATAATTTATCAAATTTCATTCATTTATCAAAGATCTAAAAATGTTTATTCCAAAACATATCTTGTATTGTCTTACAAATGAAATGAGAAAATTATTTATAGTCAATATGGGAAACTAAAAGAAGCATATCTTAATCATCATTGGAGCCCAGAGGATAGGGGAACCATGACGCTTTCGAGCTTGCTCATTATTATATTTCTATTGTTATCATTATTATCAATGTCAGTATGATTAATTGTTATCATTTAATTAATGTTTGAATGTCAATTACTCAATCTATTCTTGAATCATCTTTCTCTTGTGGAAAAGGGTACTCATAAGTACGTGGGATGAAGCAGGTTTTCTGTTTTCTTTGTGATTACAAATCTGCAAAACTCCCTTCTTTATTCAACCTTCTGCTATATCAGTAGCCACATGCAGTAGCAGACTACCTATTTTTTAAGACACGCAGTGGTTGCGGAGGTGTATGCTACCTCCATCTCGTCATCAGATACTCTCAAGTACTTCCAGGTCCAAAACGACTGACACTCACAGTTTTCAGTGTTATCTGTCTCTAAAATGGTGTTTCGTGTTCTTTCTGCTGGGATTTTCAAACTTCTGCAAACAGGAAGGTATGTAGAAATGCACTCATGGTGAGATATCTGACGTCACTCTACCTGAGATATTGTCTGTTTTCTTCGGGTGTTCCTGTCAAATTTTTACGTTTGGACAGAAGCAGATCGGCGTAGGCATTGGCCGGATAACGGGCGTACGACAACTGAGCTGAAAACTCCACGCTCTCACATGCCACGGGACAGTTGTCCAACTTCTTGTCTTGGAAATGCACTGGAAGTTTTCAAACAGAAAGAAATTGAACAAAGTAACCTATTTCTTAAGAATCTGAAAGGTAATATTTCCATTTATATCATGTTTCACGATAAATTGCATATAAAAATGTTATAAAGCCTGACTGATTCCTTGGTGCGATATTGGTTGAGGTTTTGGAACTGACATGCGGATTGTTTGATAATCGGTGAGTAGGCCCTCATTACTAATGCTGCAGGACGCGCGCTTCTCAGCCCGTGGAAGACCTGGGACTAGTCGAGAAGGGGTCTGCTTGGCTCTGACACTCATTACAGAGATTTAGCACCGCGTTTGCGTGAGGCGGCAAACGTCAGCTAGCCCTTTAACGTTTCACGTAAAATTGCGTGAACCCTACTGCTTTACTGAGCTTCGCGTGAGCTCACGTTACTTTGGAAAGGAATGGAAGCTGTCTCATAAGCGTGAGCTCTTGCGGCTGTCAACTAAAACAGTGCGGTATTTGAAGAATTTTACCATGCAACTTTATCTACATTTGTATCACTTACAGGAAATTTTTAGTGCACTTTTTTCCGGCAATTCAACTTTTACTCTGTGAGAGAAAAAGCGAAGAGAATCTTACGTATACGGCTAATGTGTGACGGCTTACTTTCACGTAGAAATGGCAAAGCGACACCGGGAAACGGAAAAAAATGACGGGAAAATCGTAGTCGCGTGGTCACTCCTATCGCTCACGTTTCACTTAAAAGCGGTGCTAAATCTCTCTATTATCATTGGTGGACCTCTTAAAGACTTCTCTCCGGTTGCGTTGCACAAGGCCTCCGCGGGCGACGAAACGCTCTCGCCAAAGAGCTAGTTAATAATGATGGCTCGCAGGTTAAAGTTTTGTGAGCGCTCCAAGTATTTTGATCAAATTGACCAAAAGAAGCATTCTATCACACACACACACACACACACACACACACACACACACACAGGCCTTAGGCCTTTGCTGTTACATGAAAACTTGGTTCAGTCTAAGTTTTGAAACATATTGTTTTCGTACAGAATACATTTTAAGCTTGAAAGTAACGTTCTTGTGTAGATCATAGTTTTTTCATGCTCCCAGTGTCGAGAATCATCTTTGATTTCGGACTTCAATAGTTCTATCCCACAAACATCTCTCACCCCAAGCTGGCCACATGCACTCTTTACTCATATCGAGATCGCAGACAGGAATTCCTTCATCAGCTCCTGCAAACACATTGTTAATGAGGTCAAGAGCGAAGCACTTACTCACTCACTCACAAAATGTTTCCCAAGTATCGAACGACAGGGAAATTGATAATGATAATGTTAATAATAATGATAATAATAATAATAATAATATAACTATATAATATGATTACATATTTTAAGAGGAGACCTTCATCACTTCAATTTAAGTGGTTTTCAGGGGGATCCTCTGAAGAAAAAGGTAAACTAAATATGTATAAAAAGTAAAACTATACCTAAGATAAATGAGTAAAAAGATATTTTATGAGTGACTTTAAGTTCCTATAGCTAAAAAATATCGCGTAGAAACACACTTAAGTTCTTATTAAGTTCCTATTATTTCGGATGCAACTTTAAAGATACACAGTCAAAAAGGATCAGTCTACAGTCTACAGGATCAGTCTACACACCTATAATCTGCTTGTAGCCGCCTTCTTATGAAGATAAGTCCATTGGTAGCGATACACTACATAGGCACTGATCTCTCTCTCTCTCTCTCTCTCTCTCTCTCTCTCTCTCTCTCTCTCTCTCTCTCTCTCTCTCTCTCTCTCTCTCTCTCTCTCTCTCTCTCTCTCTCTCTGGCGCAAAAAAATGCCCGAGTCAACAAATCTTCCTGATTTTGGTTGTCAGGTTATTTATACAGAAAGTGGTTTAGTTTGCTCATTGTTGATATCTTCCTAAAAGCGAGTTCATGATGACGATTATCGTTGTCGATAAGAGTACAGACCATGCTAAAGCATAGTCGATTGGTTAAACCTAAGGAGCCAAAATGAACTTAATGAAAGAACAAGCTGACTGCCTGGGATGCGGCAAAGTAGGACTGACCAAATCACCCCGATTGGTTTTATTTTCGCATTTGATTGGTTTTCAAGATGCACAAATTTTTCAGACCAATCATCACTGAACGGAGTTCAGCAAAAACCAATGCAACTTCTTATTTCTTTCAAAGCTCGATTTAAAATTGCTCATGTGGGGTAACGCGAAATCAATTTTGTAATATTTGAAATCATATCAATGAAAATGCACTTACCTGGCATGAACCAATCACGGCACTTGCAGATTTCGACAACATATCGAGTCAGTTTGTCCAAGAAACATTTAGATTTGCTGTATTTGTCAAAAAAGCGTAGCTTTGGCATCCCACAATTGGTTCGGTAAGGCGAGGGCAGGTTCGTGATCTGGAAAATATTTTCAATAGACCAACAGTGAGCAAAATGGCCTGTGACAGTCTGATTCAAATCTTTTGATTGTATTCTGACCCTCTTCGCGAACGAGAAGCACCGTTTTTGAGACGATAATCTAATGGAAAAACTATGGATAAATGCAAATTTGAATAAGTGTAGAAATGAATAACTCAACAAATCAATACTGAAAAATAACTGTAAAAATATATCAGTAAATCAGTAAATAAATGACTAATCAGTAAATGAATAATCAGTAAATAAATGAATAGATATTTTCAATACACCAACAGTGCGCAAAATGGCCTGTGACAGTCTGATTCAAATCTTTTGATTGTATTTTGACCCTCTACGCGACCGAGAAGCATCGTTTTTTGAGACAATAATCCAATGGAAAAACTATGGATAAATGTACATTTGAATAAGTGTGAAAATAAATAACTCAAATAAATTGAGATTAGACTTTTGGAAATGGTTGGACTTTATAATGTTTACTAAAATACCCACTTTTATTGGGCATAAAGCAATCCCAATGTTACCAACATTAGATTTACTGAATCAAGAATACTCTGGACCCACCATAAACCTAGGGTACCGATCAACTATCTTCCAATTACTCCACCAATTGATTGACGTAGTTTGCGACTAGCCGCTCCAACAGGAAGATTTTTACTTTTTAATTAAGAATCAAAATAAGAGATCCGGGCGATAATTTCTACTAAGAAAATCAAGCATGCGATATATTTCTCTCGAAGAAAAAAAGGGCTTTTTGAATAAATATTTCACTAACTACGGACTGCTTGCTCTTCATAGGATAATTCAAGTCCAAATCATTGACAAAACATAAGTGTTTCAAATAAAGACTTTTCTCGCCTACGACAAAGAAAGGAGGAAATCTTGTCATTTAATTCATTGATAACAAATTTTAGAATTAAAAGTGAATTTTTTTTTAACCTCTACTTAACACGAATTGAACGATAACAGTGTTGATTAACAACATTTAAATTTACTGCTTGGTGTCAAGAATAATATTTAATCATGTTGTTCTCGGTAGAGATTTCATCTTTTCAACGTCCCATTTTTAAATTTTCAATTCTCAGCTAACTTTAAATAGTTGATAAAATTTCTAACGGTAAAAGCAATTGAAAAGGACCGTTTCAAACGGTATTGAATGGTGCATTTTTTTAACTAAAACGTGATAACTGAAATTAAATATAGCCGACGCAATAAATTAAGAAACAGATTTCATAGTTAGTTAACTACACAACTAAAAGCAAATGAATTCTGAACGCACCTTTCTCTTCTTTAGCTCCATGTAGGTCGTAAATCCAGGAGAAACAGCTAAACCCTGCATTTTAACTGGAGTTTCCTCCTGGTCATGTAAAATTACCTTGAAGCCTGCGCTTTCAACATCAAAATAGTAATCATAATGTTGCAAATCGATAAGAAGACGTAAACCTTTGTCTTCACCTATGCTGCTCGTCAAAAGGGCCGGGCTATTTTTACCGGAGTTGAATGTAAAACATACATCTCCATCAGCGTTCTTGAACTCGGCAAAGTTTCTGTGGTCACATTTTGAATCCTTTTGCCATTTACATTCCAGAATCATTTCGTCGAGTCGATGGGCAGCATTAGATAGTATATCTGTCATTTCTTTTCCTGAGATATTATTCTTGAGGTGACTGCTATTTCCTCCTTTTATCATTTTGGTTACATAGAGGTTATGCACAGCGGTTCCATTCATTTTCGAGAGGCGGGCATCGTTATAGTTACAAATAGTAACTGCGGGAAATGCCAGGCTTTTTTCGTAGATGATGAGAGTGGTAGTAGTAAAAGGGAACTGAAAGTAATTGATAATGCTATCGGTGCATTTCTCTAAGAATAACGCAAATGCCCCGAGTAGCAGTAAAGTCCATATTACACGGCGCACAGGTGGGTTGCCCGAGAAGCAAAAGTGAAACCCATGTAATGTGCACTAGTTCAGAAAGGACACCCACAATTCATGAATCTTTTCAGAATTTTTCTTTTTATCCAGCAGCTTCTTGCAGCTTTCATAATCGTTGTTCTTCTTGCATTTCTCGTAGTCGCTCTCAGGAAATCTCCCTTCAAACACAGCAGGCCAAGTGGTCTTCAACGTTTCCGTCACAGCTAACTCTTTACCATTCGTCTCCGATTTGATGTACACCACAGAAATGTCCTTCTTGCAGTGATTGCAAAACGCATACACGTTGTTAGTTCCCGGGCTGAGCTTGTCGCCACCTTTGATGAGAATCTTAACATCCCCCGTCTCCTCAGCAGAGGAGTCGTTCTCGTTGAACACGTTGGACATTTTTGTTTTGTGTTTACCCCACCAAAACAGCCAATCTGAACCAAAATATCAACTAACGAAAATTGCTAAACAAAGCAGAAGCACTTCACAAGTTAAGGAGCTTTGCTAGAACGTTGTCGTGAATAAAGGCTAAAATAGATCATTTGAGCCAAAACCTCGAAGCTTTTTCTTATATATAGCTATGTTGGCCTTTAATTGAATCTATCTCGGGGCTGCTTGTATGAGATGTACAAAAACCAATCAGATATTGTATTCAGTCCACCATACCTGTTATTCTGCCCATTAAACCTGAATTTGCATGTTAAAAGAAGTCATAAATTAAGATTAGTGGCGTCGTTTTATTTCAGGGAATAACTAAGACAGACAGGTGGTAGAAAAGCCAAGAATTATCACACGTATCACCCTGTGACTTATTTCCCTACAGTCTAACGCAATTTAACAATGTTTTATTTCTTCTCTCACCACAACGCAAGAAAATGAGTTTCTAGGGTCTATGCTCACATCTAGTACATTCAGCAAAATAACCCGGCTACATGTATTTATCATCACTGACACTGTTCTCCGTATTTTGAAAAATACGTGATTTATTTGTCTTGACATATTTAAATTGTTTTCTAATGATGAATTATTGTCATCCACTTATGGAGGCGTGTTAATAACATAATTAACCGTTATCATGAGCGAGATAAATTCAAGCAGAACTCTTTTGTTGATCGGTGCGCTGTCATTCCCACTGTGGCAGTCTGTAGGACGCACATTCAGAGGTCTTTAAATTATCGCTTTTCGATGATTTGACGCACACGAACTTGATTTATTATTTATATGCTTTGTCCAATTTTCACGTAAAGTCACCATGAAAAAAGAAAAATACTAAAATAACACGAACATGATTAAAGTACAATGACAGGTCGAGAAAAGTTTGAAAGAACGATGGTAAAATTTGATTTACAAGTAGCCGGGAGTTTGTTTGGCTTCGTGGCTGAGGACACTTTACTGAAATTAAGAAAGAAAGAAATATAGTGGAGATAAACCAAAACTATCATGAATTAGAAGCTAAAATCGCAACATAACTGTTTTGTTTCATCCAACTTGATGGAAAGTTTCAGAGAAACATCTAATTTACCATCCAAGTTTTGGGTACAGCAGGGAATATATATATCTCTATTTATTTTATTTTTAGTTCGTATGAAAATTTATGAAAACAGGAAGGATAAAATTTTAGAAAGACCTCCGTAAGTGCTAGGAGATTCAAAGAAAAAAAAAGAGCCTCTGAGCAAATTGAAAATATTCCACCAAAAACATTTACAAAAATATGTAAGGATTTCCAGTAGGGAAAGATCGAGGTCATGTTTTACTTTAACCTTTTCATAATTAGCCAGTTCTCTTGCTGAATTTTAAAGTGGAACGGAATGCAAATTGTAAACCACAAACGATACAATTAAATTTGCTCGGTTTTTTTTTCCTAATTTACATCATTCGTCTCCAACTAAGCAATAAAAGTCCCACTAAGCTTCGAACTGAACAAAAATTTCCGAACGATTTTTGTTTTTATGCGAAATCGCCCCCTTCGAGAGCTTCTCCTGTCAATATTTGGTTTACTAGTTGTAATCTCATCAAATACCATAGCTATATTATTATTCTTGCGGATTAAATGGTTCAAACATTCTTCTATTGTTGAAAGTATCAACAAGAAGTCAACAAAGAATTTTCTAAATGTGTTATTCAGTGTTTTTGTTTATCAAACCTTTTGGGACTTAAAATACAATAACCTGCGAGTTATCAGGTCCGTTAAGATTACACTGTTAACATTTTCTTTCACTCCCACCCAAATTTAGGGTTGTCATAAGAACTTTCTTTGAAAAAATGGAAAAATTATTCCATCAACCTCAGTAAGGTAGCTAAGAACTTTTGCTTTCTTCTGTAGGATATTGATCAGCAATGGATTTCAAAAACATAATGCAACAACGTCTTTGATCCTCCAAATTTCAGCATTATTCTGAACCATATTATGCTGTTACATATCCAGCATTATTTCACCAAACGAAAAAAGCATTGCAATGTAACTGTCTTAATTTTACAGGAACTTGATTTCACACATTATCCAGCTTTTGCTTCGAAGACATCATGAAATTGTTAAGCTTTAGCACTTTTTGCTTAAGAAGTATTCCGAATATCAGAACTTAATATACAACCAGGAACTTGTTTAGTGAAATCTCTAAGGAATTTATCATAGCCTTTTTCTTTTTTAAGATAATAACAGAATCGAATCTATGTACAGTCATAAAAGCAATTTCACATAACTTGAATTACGCTAGTTTTACTTGCTCCAAAACTAACAAAGTCCTCCGTGAATGTTTTCAAATCACTTATTGTGGTACTTGTATTTAGTGAATAGGACCATTGCCAGAAGGTCCAAATATTCGACCAATGTCAGGAGACTGGCGCCGAGGAATAGACCAATTTGACCTCCCACGTCACCTGAAAAATTATATTGGAGAGATTTAGCACCACGTTTACGTGAAAGGGCAAACGTCAGCTTGCCCTTTCGCGTTTCGGGTAAAATAGTGTTAACCTTGTTGCTTTAGCTTCGCGTGAGCTCACATCAAGGTGGATTTGAGGCGCCCCTGAATGACTTACAGTAAATAGTTTTGGTTCCCCTTTTTCCGGCAATTAACTTTTACTCTGTGAGAGAAAAAAGTCAAGAAAATCTTACGTACACGGCAAACGCGTAACAGGTTATCTTCACTTAGAAACGGCAGAGCGCAACCGCAAACGTGAAAAATGGCGGGAAAAATGTCACGCGGTCACTCTTGCCGTTTCGCGTTTCACTTAAACGTGGTGCTAAATCTCTCTATAACCTATGAGGTTAGGACTGGGCAGGACTTCCGACGTTAGTTCCCATGCTGGGTCGCGATATCTGGGTTCGAGCCATGACCTCACAGGGCCTCTATACACCCAGGAGTATAAACGGATAATGGTAAATGTTAAGAAAAACCTGAAGCAATGCCGAGGGAGGGACACCTGCGATAGACTATCATCCCATCTAAGCGAAATAACAGGCGTCTGGCTGCTTTGTGATATTGAAACCATAATAAGTCTAGGGGCCCGTTTCTCGAGAGTCTTGGTAACTCAACGGACCCAAAGCCATGTTTTAAAATCAACTGAATTTAAAGGATGGAAAAGCAGGTTCTGGCACCCAAACCAGTCCTTTTTGTTTCTTTAGCTCATAGCTTTCTTGTACCATTTTCAAAACTTTTGAAATCCCCATCTTGAATGAAAACAGGGAACGTAGCTCTCAGTGTTGTGGTCTGGCCTGTTTACTGGAAATTGAGGGCGTCTGTTAGATTTCCCTTTATTCATTGTAAACTGCTACAAGCATTCTGGTAAAGTCCCCAGCACTGTGTTGTTAGAATGGCCCTGAAAAGCCCCATGAGGAGTGGTCAACTAACCTATGTATGTATGCATGTATGTATGTATGTATGAATGTAAAACAGAACAGCTTAACGGGCCCGTTAAGCTACCGGGACTTTCGAGAAACGAGCCCAGGCCCAGGCCCAGATGCCAGAATAACATGTACCCCCCCCCCTCTCTCTCTCCCCCCGAAACATTTCCATGAAATCGGGGGCTCTCAAGATCAAAAATCAGGAGGTTTAAGGCTTCCAAATTGAATTTTTCTCTGAACGAAGCTTTCTGATGCGATAATTGCAAGATTACTTAACTTTGTTTTATAAATTTAGTTTGAGGGCCACTAGTTACTCAGTTGAGGCACTTT
Source organism: Stylophora pistillata (assembly GCF_964205215.1). Classification (NCBI taxonomy): domain Eukaryota; kingdom Metazoa; phylum Cnidaria; class Anthozoa; order Scleractinia; family Pocilloporidae; genus Stylophora; species Stylophora pistillata. Next base: position 47,003,811 of record NC_142519.1, read on the forward strand.
CCCGTGTTAACCTCGTTAAATAAAGTTGATTTATTGAATGATTGATTGATTGATTACACGCATATGTGTAAAACTTGTATACTAGCCACAATTTGGTCTCAAGAAGAAAGAGGGAGGGGGGGAGAGAGGGAGGGGAGAGAGAGGGGGAGAGGGGGTGGTTGGGAACTTTAGGGAAGTAAAATAATGTTTCAGCCTTGTAGCGTTTCAGTTGAGGGAGAAATTCATTGCAAGCAGCTCAATGAAAAATTGTTTCGTAAGTGAGACATTGTATATAATATGTTGAAAGAGAGTTTATGTGTTGTAACAAAGAGAATATCATATTCTCTTGGTTGTAACTAATGCATGCTGCTGTAAATGATGATTAAAAAAAAAAAAATTATAATAAGCAATGAAATGTTTCTTACCTAACAAACTGTACAGATCATAACTGGGAACCTGTCTCACGTCAGAGAAAGTTAAAGATTCGTAGTAAATCCTTAACTCCAAAAGGTTATCTCTGAAATTCAAGTAAAAAATTGAAAACACAAGAAGTTATTTGATGCCTACCTAGGTTAATAATACTTTATTATTTATATTGCGCATAAATCTATATGCATACAATCTAATGCGCATTACAAATGTTTTTAAAAAACACTAAATATATATCTAAATATAATGTGCATGTACGATTATAATAAGTATTAATTATATGAAGAAAATTAAGAAAGGTTATCTCTGAAATTCAAGTTAAAAAAAGGAAAAAAACAAGAAATAATTTTATGTATACCGGTGATTATGATTCATGAACGCCACGGTAAACACGAAAACACACACAAAAAAAGGCCAGCAATGTCGCATATGAGTTTAGAAATCTGACGTAACACTACCTGAGGTATTGCCTGTTTTCTTCGGGTGTTCCTGTCAAATTTGTCTCTTTGGACAAAAGATAATCAGCGAAGGCATTGGCCGGATAGCGGGCGTATGACAACTGTGCTGAAAACTCCACGCTCTCACATGCCACGGGACACTCGTCCAATTTCTTGTCCTCGAAATGCACTGAAAGTTTAAATAAAAAATCTCTAAAGATTCTGCCAAAGTAATATTTTCATTTCCCAATAGTTAAAGATAAACTGCGAAGGCCATGAAGCCAAACAGATTTCTTTGTTATTTCATCCTATTGGTGTCTTATATCTGACCATAAACAATGTCGAAGAGCGCTCCAGGTAATCTAATCGAACGCATAAACAGAAGCATGCCATTAATTCATGAAGTCACGATGTGCTCAGGCACAAAATTAAAAGCAAAAGAAAAATATTTTCCACTGTCAAGGAGCTTACAACTCAAACTTTGATCTTTTGTTAGAGTGGCTTACAATAAAAACCTTCCTCTACCTATTATAATTTTGATCTTCGTCATTTAAGAATCTGTGTAGGGCTCATAAAATTGAAACCTTTCCTTTTCTTATATATTACATTTTAAACTTTAAATTAATAATCTTCTCTAAATCATAATATGTGTTTTCATGCTCCCCTAGGTCAAGAGACACCTTTGACTTGACATCACTGGCGCTACTTCATAAACATTTCTTACCCCACGCAGGCCACATGCACCTTTGACTCGTCTCCATATCACAAACAGGAATTCCAACTTTAGCTCCTGCGGACAAATTGTAGAAAGGTCAAGCACAGAAAACTCACCTTGAGAAAACGTCGCTCACATATTGAACGACAGTAAAATTATAGTTGAAATTTAAAGATCCATCACCTTCACCTGTCGCAAGAAATACGAGCACGAGGGAGCATTTATGGGTCTTATCCTACAATATGCTTCTAGTAACCGCTTCATAACGCAACTTCGCTAAAGTAGCGATAGACCAAATGGGTACTGGTCTTTCGCTTTACCGTTGAAGCTGAAATGACGTTAAGTTTGCCTGTGTCATTCAATCCCTCTGATTTCGGTTGTCAGCCCAATTAGACAGGAAGTGGGTGAACGTTTTTAACGTTGATATCTTAAAAGCAACGTCGTTCTGCACTTTTTCAGCAAGTGTCATAGGACCAAGACTGAAGTTAGCGCAACGGCCAGTTAGAACAAAGAAAAATGTCATAAGCATAATTAGAACAAACTAACTTCCTAAAGAGGGGGAAGAAACCAGTGACGCTGTCGCGATTGGTTTCAGTTTTGCGTCTGATTGGTCGGAGGATGCCGCGGGTTTTTCAGACAAATCATCACTGAGTGGAGTACAGCAAAACCACTGCAATTTCGCGATGAGAATCAATTGATAATTACTCTGGTGTAGTAACATAATCAGTGGATGGAGAAGCTAACTTCAGACAGATCATCACTGAGTGGAGTACAGCAAAACCACTGCAATTTCGCGATGAGAATCAATTGATAATTACTCTGGTGTAGTAACATAATCAGTGAATAGAGAAGCTAACTTCACACAGATCATCACTGAGTGGAGTACAGCAAAACCACTGCAATTTCGCAATGAGAATCAATTGATAATTACTCTGGTGTAGTAACATAATCAGTGGATAGAGAAGCTAACTTCTAATATAATAATAAGAATAACTTTTAAAGTAGTAGTTGTCAAATGAAAGCAGACTAACCTGGCATGAACCAAGCACGACACTTGCAGATTCTGACGACATATCGTGTCAGTTTGTCCAAGAAACATTTAGATTTGCTGTATTTATCAAAGAAGCGTAGCTTTGGCATCCCGCATTTCGTTCGGTAAGGGGAAGGCAGGTTCGTGATCTGGAATGTATTGTCAATACACCAACAGTGAGCAAAATGGCCAATAACACTGTGACCGTTTTTAAAACGATAATTGAATAGATAAAAAATAAACAAATGGATGAAAAGGTGAAAAAATAATTGCTACGATTGAATTTTAAACTAATACATATCTAGCCAGTGTTCTGACTGGTTTACTCAAATCCAGTTATCAGCTCATATGCTGAATCGAACTATACGGAAAATTATCTACCAAAGCGTTGCTCAGCTGAATTTCCTTTTGACTGGAAGCAGACAGTTCTCCCGTATAACAGAAATAAAGAACAAATACCTGTCAATATCATCTCGGTAACAAAAGTAACAGCTACAAAGTGCGATATAACCTTATTAAAGTTTCAAACCTTTTTTTATTATGCACTTGACATCAACGTTTTATAGTTTAGAAAAAGTATAATGCTGCTACAACAGAAAGAACAGCTGGCTATCTTCTGAATTTTAAGATGACTTGCAAGGTTTGCGTCTAAATTTCTAAGTTCTAACAGGACCTTTAGTTACAAAGGCTACCTGGTAACCATGATATTAGTTTCTTCCGTTCGCTACCGCACACATTCGTAAATGAGTACAACGCTTCAGTATAACCTTAAAATTTTTATAGATTTAACCGTATAGTTGTCTCAGTAAGTTTGCAACTCGTAACTCGTACACACAGGGCAAGAAAACGAATTTATGATGTTTAAACGAAAACTGTCCTAGATCACTCGCTTGACTCGGTTACAAAAATGTACTCTAACAGCCGCGCACAACGTTTTGCTTGCCTATAAGCTGGAACTAAAAAGTAATTGAGTGCTTGTGTCGTAGGTATTGTATCTGGCACCATTGAATGTTACCGCATCACGTGTAAATATTCAGGCCCTGCTGTGTAAAATGTTTAGCGTTGAATTTTTATCCAGCTTCGGTCGTAAAGCGGAGCACATGTCATGTGATTAAGGTTTTGCCGTTTTGCCGTTGGAATTGAAATAGATTTCCGACTTTTAAAGAAAAACAATAAAGAATTGTTGTCAGCGCGGCGCGTGGAACTCCGGGAGTAAGCTGCACGGAACAGTCCTTCTTTTCGCGCGTCCTACTCCCAGAGTTTCAGACGGCGTGCAGTCATCAATTTGTTTCACTCATTTTTTTTTTTCGCGCCACGAACTTCGCCGAAAAGCAGTGAATGCTCTTGGTCTCCAAATTTATTGAGTCAAGTATATTCTACACCATTAAATCAGTGCGACACCGGTCAAGTCCACCGATGGATTGACGTAATTTGCTGCGAGCCAGTTCAACAGGAAGATTTTTACTTTTAAATTAAACATAAAAACAAGATATCCGGGTGATAATTTCAACAACACAAAATCACCAGCATGCAGCACATTCTTCTGAAAATAAAAAAAGGTTTTTTGAATGAATACTTCACTAACTACGAACACCTTTCTCTAGATGTGTTAATTCGATTCACTTTCTATTGTTGAAAGTCCAAACCGAAGACAAAACAGTATTATTTCGTATAGAACTCTTTTCTCGCTTACGATCAGGAAAGTATAAGAAATCTTATCATTTAAATCCTTGAGGAACAACTTTATAATTAAAAGTAAGGTTATTTGAACCTCGACTTAAAAAGAATCGAACGACAACAATGTTAATTAAATAACATTTGCATTTCCTCCTTTGGTATCAAGAATAAGTAATATTTAATCATGTTGTCCTCGGCAGAAGTTTCATCTTTTCATCATTAAGTTTTTTTTCATATTATCAGCTGATAACTTTAACTAGTTGATAAAAATCTTCCTTGACATAAAAAAAAATTAAAACAAAGTTTCGATCGGTGTTCATAAACTGTATTTTTTCTCAACGAATAACATGAAAACAGAAATTTAATATTGCCCACGCAATTATATTAGAAATAGATTAAGTATTGTTACTTAACCACACATCTACAAGTAAATGAATTCTGAACGCACCTTTCTCTTCTTTAGCTCCATGTACGTCGTAAACCCAGGAGATACAGCTAAACCCTGCATTTTAACTGGAGTTTCATCCTGGTCGTGTAAAATCACCTTGAAGCCTGCGCTTTCAACAGCAAAGTAATAATCATAATGCTGAACATCAATGAGAAGACGCAAGCCTTTGTCTTCACCCGTGCTGCTCGTCAAGAGGGCCGAGCTATTTTTACCGGAGTTAAACGTGAAACAAACATCTCCATCAGCGTTCTTGAACTCGGTAAAGTTTCTATGGTCACATTTTGAATCCTTTTGCCATTTACATTCCAGAATCATTTCGTCGAGTCGATGGGCAGCCTCTGAAAGTGTCTTCGTCATTTCTTCTCCTGAGATTTCTCTAAGGAGGTGACTGACGTTTTCCCCTTTAATCTTGGTTCTGAAATAGAGCTCATGCACAGTGGTTCCATTCATTTTGGAGAAGCGCGCATCGTTGTAATTGCAAATACTGACTGCGGGAAACACCAAGCTGTTCTCGTAGACAATAAGCGTAGTAGTGGTAAAAGGGAACTGAAAATAATTGATAATGCTGTCAGTGCACTTCTCGAAGAATAACGCAAATGCCCCGAGTAGCAGTAAAGTCCATATTATACGGCGCACAGGTGGGTTGCCCGAGAAGCAAAAGTGAAACCCATGTAATGTGCACGAGTCGAGAAAGGAAACCCACAATTCATGAATCTTGTCCGACTTTTTCTTTTCATCCAGCAGCTTCTTGCAGCTTTCATAATCGTTGTTCTTCTTGCATTTCTCGTAGTCGTTCTCAGGAAATCTCCCTTCAAATACAGCAGGCCAATTGGTCTTCAACGTTTCCGTCACGGCTAACTCTTTACCGTTCGCCTCCGATTTGATGTAGACCACAGAAATGTCCTTCTTGCAGTGATTGCAAAACGCATACACGTTGTTAGTTCCCGGGCTGAGCTTGTCGCCACCTTTGATGAGAATCTTAACATCGCCCGTCTCCTCAGCAGAGGAGTCGTTCTCGTTGTACAAGTTCGACATTTTTGTTTTGCGTTGGCCAAAGCAATCAACAGTCCTCAAACAAAACACCAACTTAAAGTAATTGCCGAGCCAAGTATACTAATACCTCACAAGTTAAGTAGCTCTGCTACAATCTTTTCATAAGCCAATGGCAGAAAAGATCATTTGAGCCAAAACCTCTTAGCTTTTTCTTATATATATATATATCCATGTTGGCCTTTAATTGAATCTATCTCGGGTCTGCTTGTATGAGGTGTATTAAAACCAATCAGATATTGTATTCAGTGCACCATACCTGTTATTCTGGCCATAAAACCTGAATTTGCATGTCAAAGAAGTTATAAATTTAGATGAGTGGTGTTTTATTTCAGGGAATAATTTAGTCAGACAGGTGGTAGGAGAGCCGAGAAATGCTGCACATTTCACCCTGTGACTTATTTCCCTCTAGTCTAAAGCAATTTACCGGCAAAGTTTTATTTCCTATCTCGCCATAAAGTGTTGTAAAGATTTTCCTGGGAAAACATGCCCATAGAAAGTCCATTAAGCTAAATAACCGACATGCATTTATCACTATTGACACTGCTCTCCGTATATTGGGAAATGCGTGATTTATTCGTTTTGACGTATTTAAATTGTCGTCAAATAATAAATTATTGCCGTCCACCCATCAAGGTGAGTCGATAACATAATACCGTTACTATATGCCGAGATAAATTCAAGCAAAAGTCTTTCGTTCATCAATGCGCTGTCATTCCCACTGAGTCAGTCTGTTGGACGCTTCTCGAAAGGCCTTTAAATTACCACTTTTCGATGATTTAGACGCACACGAATGTGATTTATTATTAATATGTTTTGTCCGATATCCACGTAAAATTGCCGTGAAAGAAGAAAATACTAAAATAACACGAACATGATTAAATTACAACACCAGGTCGAGAAAAAAGCTGAAAGGACGACGGTAAAATTTAATTAACGAGTAAGTTGTTTGGCTCCGTGGCTGAGGACGCGAAAACAACAGACGAGACGCTAAAATCAAAAGATAGTCGTGTGAGATTCTTTTCCTCTAATTTTCAAAGAAAATCATTGAGAATATATAAAATTTGCCAGCAAAATTCACGGGTATGATAGGGAATATTTCCTCACTTGCAATTTTTTTATCAAATTTGTCAAAACAGGAAGGAATAAGATTTCAGAAAGACTTCTGTAGTTGCTACGATATGAAAAAGAATCTCTGAACTAATTGAACATACTCTACGAAAACATGTCCAAAAATATTTTTATCCCTTGCAAAATCATTTACTTCTCCAGTTGTTTTTAGAGTGGAGATGGAAGAATGTAAACTGCAACCATTAGACTAAGTTATCAAGTCTAAATCTTCTGTTTCTCCACTCCAGGTAAAAAAAAAGATAATTCGTTTAATCCATATTATTAGGAAATAACCCATCTTGAATTATTCATTCCCCAGTGTGTATGCCGCGATTTTGCGCAACAACCGCAAGCGATTAATCAAGAAATTTCCATGGAAAGTTGAAACAATAAAAATTAGGACTCCGGTGAGAAATATGATGGAAAGCCATTTCCTATTCATTAACACAAGGGGAAAAAAAGGAGATGACAAACTCCTGGTAACGGGAATCTTCCATCGGCGATCCTAGTCAGAAATGGCTACTTCAAACTAATTTTTCATACGAAGCTCTTTCAATCTCAACTTAATGACATTCGGCTAAAATAATTAGTGATTTCCACTTGAAACAAGTTCAGCAAATGGGATTAAAAAAAAAAAAAAAGTTAAGCGACTCATCAGAAGATGACTTAAAATTGCCGACGTTTGACGCTAATAATTTGTATCTCTTGTGGAAAATAACGAAACAAAAATGTTTTCATGCTGCGAAACATCAAAATTAGAACTTCCATCTCATTATGCACTAAAATGACACAGGCCAATTGAAAAAGCAGCAGTTGAAAACTTAGTCTTTTGCAAAGAGGGTTGCTATGCTAACGAGTAAAGTCGCCAGAAACCCTGCATGTTTTTATCCCTGCTGCCTTCATCTATCTCTGAGAAAAATAGAAAAAAATAAAAAGTGAAAGCGGCAGCTTAAACTTTCCTTACCTCAGAGATAACTGTGAGTTTTGCATAGGGAAGCCAGTCAAGGGATTTTGGAGTGAATCTCGATTAGAAGCACAACCAGAGAAACCTTTACAGAAAAAAGAGTATTTTATTCAATTTTATCAGTTAATCACAATATTTTGTCTGCTGCAGGTATTTCTTTTAGACAGTCCACCTTATCATAACATTTAAAAAACCACCGCAACAGTAGGTTCTACTTCATATTGTTAGGCTCGCGAATCTTACAGCGCTACAATAACAGTTATCTTTGAACAAGTTTCCTCCATTTCTAGAAATTTTTAGGAATATTTAGGACCTTATTTACCCCTATTCTACAGTTACTTACATTGCATTTTACTTTTAAAATGTAAGTCTTCAACTGTTTCTTCTAGTATGTTAATTTTTTCGTGGTCGACTCAACCAGCTTGTTAAGAAACAATAATTGATGTCAACTAAAACATTTTGACGGTATTCCCGAGCGATATTTAGAATGGTCTGGCTTGAGGCTGAACTCTTCAGTTCTTAAGTGAATGTCTTGCAGAAGAGAACCAAAACCTTAGAAACAAAATACCCTGATGAAAAAATGAACGGCGAAATGAAGTCCCGTAGGACCAGAACAGTTAAAAACCCGATCAAAACTCTTGCGTTTATCATACATAATTATTAAATGCCAACATTTAGCAATTTTTTCCTCCGTCTGTCGTTTACTTTGAGTTCACTGGTTCTGGCAGTTGTATATTGACATGGCATGTCGACGTGTTACACCAGAAGAAGCCAGTCTTGGTTCCTTAACAAAGTTTCCCACTAATTTTTTACCTCAAGAAATATTTCTGGAGGGACACTTAATTTATCTCTAATGCGAGTTATTTTTTTCAAAATGTTTAAGCAACGGGACAGCTTTTGGTGTCATTAGTGGCATTCACTTGATATTATATATGATCCATATGCCACAATACCTCGATCAAAATAATTTTAAGGCCACCTCTACCCTATCCAATTCCAAAAATAAAGTAACCATTTTTTCCTCTCCCATCCGCCAACTCCTTGCACTTTACGCTTGCGTTTGTGCAGACCTCAACGGATCTAAACAGGAAATCTGCGGCGTGCTCTTGATGCACCATTCCTAACATGCTCCAATTGCCTCCATCTCTCCACAGAGATATCTCCACAGAATCCTTTACCGCCAGCCGATTTGTAGATTGAAACAGAAAATATCTACACAGTGGCTGATAAATAGAAGAGACTGATCACACGTTCGTGCTTTTATCGCGATACTTTGACCGTAACCAACTAACAACGACCATGACAAACAGATCAACGACCTCCAGCAAGGTGATGAAACTTGCACCAAGCACGAGTCCAAGCTGGCCACCAGCGTCACCTGCAACAAAGAAACCTCACTCTTAGACAAAAAAAGTTGGGTACATCGTTCATGATGGGCGTCATTGACTGTTCTACAAGCAGTCGCTGGCGATTTGTGGTTGAGGAATTGTTCTGTTGTCCTTATGGGTAGTATGTTATCACACACACACACACACACACACAAAAAAAAAAAACATTTCCTTACCTACTAACTTAAAAAAGCCATAAGAAGGGGTTTGCTCAAAAACATCAATTCTAAGTTCGCTATAGAAGAACTTTAACACCACGTAGTAGTCTCTGCAAAGACAAAGTTTAATAACTTAATAGCTATCAGAGAAACTTTTTAGTAAAGTTTCTGATCCCAGACGTGTGCAGGGAGCTTGCAACATGAGAATCTCGGATATGAAAAGATCCAAACCTGAGTTCTCTATCGCTAAGTGTGAGTGAATCAGACCGCAAGATGCAGAGGTCAAGGTTCGAGACCTGGTGATACATTAAGATTTTTTCTTTATCCCACGCTCGCGACAATTGTTGAATAACATCTCTTTTCATTCGACCATCATCTTAATAGCCAACAGAAGCATTGAAAGAAGAACACTTACAACATAAATTTGATAACTTCGTCCGTGTCATTAGGTAAGTTTCTGCCTTGTGTGAGTTTCTCGTATTTTCGCTTTACCGGAACAAGTTTCTGTGGCAGGTAAAGAGTTTGAGACAACTGCGCTTCATATGACACCTTTTCGCAGTCTACTGGACAATCAACTGGGCTGTTCATCTTGGATTCGTATTCCTCTATGAAAAGAAAACCAACAACAAGAAAATGTGAGGTCAGGAAACAGCTTACAGGTATTGAGCACTTCTTTTCTGCAATTTGACAATCTGATCAATGAGACATGGCAACTTAGGTAGAAACAAACAAATTTCGCTGTGTTACGGAGTGCTGCAAGTATTGTGGGATAGCTTTGGTTTCCAGCGTGACAGTCTGTGATTGGCCTAAAGAATTCTTATAACCTCAACCAATCGCAAACACAACTCATGTCAATTGCAACTTGATTACTAGCTTTTTACCGCTCTTAACAAAGTTAGTAAATCTTCCCTCTCGATTCACATTGGCTTGTTTGTGACATTCCTCTTAATCTGATTGGTGATAAATTTTCGATCTAGTTTTGTTTAGTGACGCTTTGTTTAGTAGTTCTACCCTGGCGATATTGTGATGGGTCTTTCTTGAGATGACAAGGAAATATCTTGTCGGAGCTTTTTGATGATAAAGAACTTAACTCAACGATCTCTTATTAACTATCTCTAAAGGACAAGACTGCTCACCCCAAGCTGGCCACATACAATCTATGGTCTTGTTCAATGAACACAGAGTAAAATTATTCTTCGTTTCTACAAAAAAAAAGTGAGGTTAACAATTTTCAAGGAAGAGCCTCAGCCAAGTTACTCTTCCGACCACACAGGGACAATCGAGCTGTTATGTGTTACCTTGCCAATTGAGATAAAATAGGGAAGGTGATCTTTAATAATTCATCCAAAGCAGTTGCTGTATAATGCTGTAACTTCATTTCAAAGTGTCTTCAAACACATCAAACTCTAAGTTTCTATAAATAATAGTTAAATGCGTTTGTTGTGTTTCTTCTGGGTGCACCTAAAGACGCAGTATGGCTCGCTAAGCTTTTCTTTCTGGCCAAGCGTTGCTCATTTTTACCCGTCGTGAAACATGGTACTAAATACACATGCAATGCAGTTTTAAGTGGACAGTAAAAATCACTCAGGGCTATAATATATTTTCAGCAATCGGAAGCTGAATTGCTCGCTTACCTGGCATGAACCAACCTCTACAGCCACACTTGTTGGAGACGTGTTTTGTCAATCCTTCCAGAAAACATTTATTTCTGGAATAAGCGGGGAAATAGTCCAACGTTTTTCCACCACAGTTTGTGCTAAAAGGATCACGAAGATTTGTAAGCTAAAAAGAGACAAAGAAATGGCAAAAAGATTGCGATAAGCACATTTTGTAAGGCTTTCTTGATCGTTTGGTGGTGTAGCTAGTCAGATCTTACTTGAGAATGGTTTGAAGCGAAACGGGTGTCATGGCAAACACAGGAAAAAAAGTTTGGGTACCTACTTAGGACGCAACAACTCATATGGCAACAAAGATGAATGACACTAAGCTGCATTGTAAAAAAACGTATTACTCTAATGTTGGCATGGGACGCGGGAAGTGTCTAGTGGAGAGCAAATGAGGAGCACATCGCTGCGAAGGTGTCCCTTTAATTTACTTTGGTTAAAGAAGCTTACATTGCAGAGACCATAGCAGCGAATTTTCATTTAAATTCTCTTGTCTTCAGCTTGCATTCAAAAAGGCCATTGAACAACTACACAGCCATTAGGAACTTTCCTGCTATAAAAGATACCTTGCTTTCTTTCGACTTAACATGCGTCTCCCCCCATATGTCCGTCACAACGACAGTGAAAGAACGACAAAAAAAAAGACAAAAAAGCGAAGAACGACAGGCATTTCGAAAACACGTCAAGGTGCTACAAAACAATTTGATTACAAGGTTTGGTGCTTTGTCGCTCTTACATCTTACAAAAATAAACATCTTCATTTACCACCCTGGGAGAAAAGGACTTCATTTAAAGTCCCTACGATAAAAGCAACTTGAACACAATTTTTTAAACCTTTTTCCATTTTTCTAGTTGAAAAGAATGAATTATAAGATTGCTTTCGTTAATTTTTTAGCTGTTAAGTGAAATATTTTGAAATGAGGTAAAACGCGAACAGTGTTATGCAAATAAAGGTTCAACATCACTTTTGGAAGTAATTTTTATTTTCCGAAAAAAAAAAAAAAAATGACTCTATGAAGATTGGCTTAATGGATAAAGGTGAAAAGCTAGGATCGCGAATTAAAAAGTCGGAAGACATTTCTAATCTTTATCCGCGTAAACGAATTACTTCAATTTACAAATATGAGTCAACACGCTTTAAAATAATTCAGTACTCATCAGCAGGGAATTTTCAGCTTTCTGCGTTACGGAGAAACAATTCAGAAGTCATACAGAGGCGCACTTACAGACCAAAAATTAAGCTACGATAAAACAAAATTCATCGAAAAAGGAACACTTCAATTTTTCACATACTTTAGAAAAAGAAGGAAAACCTCGTCAATGTACCTTGAATTATTTGCAACTGTGTATTAAAATCTCAGTCTTTCGGTAATTGCAGTAAGATGTTACTCAGATCGAGGAAAACTATCCCAAAAATATATTAATTCTAAAATAGAAAAGAGCCCTCTTGTTCAAAGATCCCTTGAAAGACTGCAACCAAATTGTGTCATTTCTGGACAAATAAATATCATACAAAAACAATACGTTTATTACTGACTATTTTTGCTGTACCTACGGTACCTTGCAATTACCACTTTCGATGATGTACCACGGTATTGAAAAAGCTTTGGTTAATTTTACGAGAAGAAAAAAAATAGGCAGAACCTGGTCTCTTAGGGATTGTATTGTAATGGCACATACAAATTTCGTTCTCGGTCCAATTAAGGCAGAATTTGATGGAGTCTCCGAAAATGGCACACTTAGCTTAAATTGCTGATAAAGATTCTTACTAAAATAGCGGCGAGCCGGTTAAAGGAATTTGCATGCGCAAAAATGTCGCCACAGATTTCAACATACATCGTAAAATATTAATGTTGCGGTTAAGCGATGTTTGTAAAATGCGTCATTCAAAGCAGATCGTGCATTCGTAAATTTAGGATGCACGCTTGCATATAAATAAAAAACTAGCTGCGATAAGGCAAATTGCGACATAGAGACACGAAAGCTTTTCCTTCTTTTTCAGAACCAAAAGTAAAACTTCCAGTCCGCCTAGAAATAGACCCTGACATTACACTGAAATCAGGTTTACTGTTTGACCAAAAATAAAAACCCTAAAACCCAAACTAGGGCTTTTAACAATACATTTACCATTCATTCGAATTTGATGGTTTAATTTGTTTCTGTAGACCAACCGATGCGCTAAGAAAACCAAATAATTTCCCTTGTTCTCGTCTTCAAAACACTCAGCGTGTTATTTTAAGCTCGTGCTTCTTTTGTTGATAAGAAACATATCTGACATTTTTCTTCCGTGCGTGAGAAGGGATCGTTCGCTGAAATAGGAAGTCATTCCATTACGAACCACAACATTCGGAGAAAAGTAATAAATACCTTAAACAGCGTCCCACGCAATACATTAACAAAGATTGTTGTTGAACGGAACGAGATTCAACCGAGGAATCGTTTGCTTGGACCTGATATCTTGCGCGAAAATTCTGCGATTAAAGTTACAGTTTCGTTGTTGTGACGTGAATAAGTCAGTTGATTGTTTGAATAACAAACTCGCAATGATAAAAAAAGAATTGAAGAAGAAAAATATTTACCACCTTCGAGAGATGAATAAGAAAATAACTGATTTTAATGCATTCATCTAAAAAGTAATAACGATGCACAATCACTTCGCTCCATAAAAAAAAAAAAAAACAAAAAAACTACAGGTTATAAAAAAAATACTCCTCAAGTCCTTACAGAGTACAGTTGAAAACGCCTGGGCGTCCATACAAGGAAGTCTCTTACACAATGCACGACTACATGGGAGAAACGATTATATAAATTCCTGTCTCTTGTAGGAACTACAACATTTGCGACAATTCGAACGCAAGCTGTGGGGGTTCAGACTAAACCCAAAACAAAATAATAGAAATTTAACATGACAGAAGAAGACTAAATAAAATACCTTTTCCATTTTCATATCCACAAACGTCACGTAACCAGGAGGAACATGAAATCCCACTCGCTTTAGAGGAAGTTCTCCTTGCTGGTGAAGAATAACTTTGACTCCGCTTCCGCCATAAGTTTTTCCCTCCTCCAGAGGCTTCGTGTTCAAAACCAGATGTAAACCGTACTTCAGCCCAACATTATCTGTTTCCAAAAATGTCTTATTCCCTCCCCCATAATTTAGTGTGTAACATGTGTGTCCATCCGAAGACAGAAACAAGGTAAAGTCTTCGCGATCACAAGGGACGTCTTTACTTTCGTTAACTCCTCGCTTCAAAACGCAAGAAATTAAAATGTCGTCTAAGATCGAGAAAGCATCTTCCAGAACATCACCCATAACACGTTCCGGATTATGTTCGGTTGAGTTCCCTTTCGCGCTCGTTTCCCCCTGAAATGTTGACCTGGCTAGTACAGTTTTTCTGATGTCTCTCAGATCGCAGATCGAAATTGCCGGAAGCACCATCTTATTGGGGTAGTCAACAGTGGCGAGTGTACTAAACGGATACTCGAAATACTGAGTTATACTGGCTTTTACCTCGTTGATAAACGCTCCACCAGCGCTCAACAGTATCGCAATCCAGATAACTTTGCGCCAAATTGACTTCGTGTCGAAAACGTAGTGCAAGCCATGAAGAGTATTATGCCGCAGATAGTAATCCCAAACGCGTTTTATTCTTCTTCGACGATCACCCTCAAGCGTAGTCTCGGCCTCGTCACCGGATAAACATGGTACACTGTCATTCTCGTTCTCGCTTTCATGTTCGTGAGAGAACCCATTGGGCAGAGGTTGAAGTTCTTCGGGATCTTTATCCTCATCCAAGGAAAATGTATCGTCAGCGATTTTACGTCGATGCGATGGTGACTGACACGCACAAAATTTCGAAGTCATTTGCTTGCCGTAGAGTGCATTGCACTTTTAAAACGCATTATTCACTCGGCAAACATTGGAACAGGATTCTTCCCAGCGTGCTCACCTGCGATTGTTACAACGGCAAACGTAAGAACAGGCAACTTTGGTGACTCAGCGCTGACAACAAAACATTGATAAAAAGTGAAGCGGGAAAGAATCACTTCAAACTTACAAAACAACAGATAACATCTCAAAATGTTACAGCACGCCAATTTTCGATTGAACCAAAATTACTTTTTATCTTTTGCACGTCACTGTTTACATGTAGTACCAACGTTTCCCTATTACAACGCGAACACCTGCCACTTTTCAGGAGAGCTCCGGCTATTCATTATTCAACAACAGAACGCTATCTATTATAATTCCATTGCCGGCCACTCACAACCTATCTTCATTGTTCCCGAACCACTGTTGTTCGAAGTATGTTAATTTTTCTTCACTTAAGATGGTACAGGCTCATGTGAACTATTCGCAAAGGCAGAATCTCGTTAAGTCCAAAGTCACACTTTTTAAACGATTATGACGACGAGCTTTAAAAACATCCTGTTGGGGATAAAGTTTGCGACAGAGACAATCTTCAACCTTCATGCAAACAAAGCAAGTCTACTGACTCGCTTTTAATTGGGCCAAGTAACGTCTGGATCAAAACTAATATACAAATCCTCTCACTTTCCCGCTATGTTCCAGAAAAATAAAGCTCCCTAATGTTTGTTGTCTCCTTGGGTAAAATCATCATCGCGCTTTAACTAAGAAAGAGAATTTGTCCGTCTATACTTATTTAAGCCTTTCCGCCAAAAACAGATATATCGTTTTCGATTGTTACACGGATTATTTTGAAATTCTTGCTTTATCTGTTGTGCGCGAGTTCGCTTTTGGTATTATCGTATCCTCATTCAGAGGGACTTCTATCAATGCGTTAATCCTCGAGCTTCTTCTGGGAAAATTGAAATGATTTATTGCACTCATAATCGAATTAACGAAAACTGTAAATTACATTTTGAGTCTAAATCAAAACTCGAGTTCCGGCGAAATCGGAATTTCACACGAACACAAAGAAAAGTGTTTCACACAAATTTAAATTTATTCAATGTATATCCTGACTTTTCAAAGCACCACCACAAACATGTTCCTAATTGGTTTTTGGTGTCTTTGCTCTAGGAGAAAAAAAAAAGAAAAGGAAAGAAAAACGCTGTTAGTTTGATTTTCTGTTAAGGGCCTTCACACCGCATTTAGGTAACTGCGGTTATGTTCATTCTCCTTGAAACCGACGAAAAGAACCCCGTAGATGCCAACAAGGGATTTGACACAACAAGCGAAGCTTCACGATGACTCGGGCTCCCCGTTGTGATGGCCTAATGAGTTACCAGCCTCGCTCCGCCGATTAAAGCAGGTTCTCGCATTCAAACATCGTTCAGTTCCATTTCCTGGGCGAAATTTGATAGGAATAGAAAAAAATTTAGAGCCATTTGACAGAAAATTGATTAAATAACAAGAAAAACTACTTCTCAGTTCTGGTTAATTTAGTCACCTTTTTAAATACAGAATATTTCCCGCGCAAAAATTACTCTCGGTAAACCCCCTGCAGCGTACAACGACACATTTTTATCGCTGTTACATCTATACATCCGCATCGAGTTTATCAATGCTTAAATAATATCTTTTGAACCCTAAGGAAATTGAAATTACAAAAGAAAACGAGGACGGCTATAACTAACATAGAACTCCAACTTAATGATCCTCCGTTGGTTCTGATTCAAAGTATTGGTAAATAATGAGAGTCTAAAAACTTTACATCGAAGTTGCCGATATTAGTTTGGCGACGGACCACTATCGCCCTTTCCGTGATTACAATGACAGCTAAACGAACAAAAAACCTTTTGTTGTAAAAAAAGAGTAATAAAAGTATCAGCCTTTGCTCTGTCAGTGTCATGAAGGAAAATGTTTCTTAAGAAAATGTTCGGACTAAACTTGGGAAAAAGTACTTCATAGTCCGTTTAAGCTCTAGCTAAGGCTTTACGATAAAGACAAAAAGTTTAACCAGGTAATTTCGGAGTAAAGATGATCTCACATAATTGGAAAGTAAAATGTGACAAAAATTATTATTACTTATTACTCTGGTCACTAAGCAATAGATATTCATAGGAGATATGTCGAAATAATTGCCTCATGAAAGATGGATCAGCCGCGAGGTCATCAAATTTTCAAGCGAAAATATAACCGGCCTAAAAATAAACTCAACTGATCGCCCATTAACAACAAAAACCTTTACTCTTTCACTGTTTAAACATGTATGTCAAAAATGACGACGCAATTTCAACACTTGCAGCAATTCAATATTTCAAAGAGTAACGACCACATGTCAAGCCGCGCGTTTGGACAGCTAGCAGTACACCAAGGGCAAACGCTTAGTTAAGGCCGTTTAAACGGTTTCAACATTTGCTTCAACAGGCATTGAACACTTTGTTGGAACAAATGTTTGGTGCGTTTAAACAGGTCGTCCAACATTGTTGAAAACGTAAAAAATGTTGAAAGCGCGTTCAATCAAGTTTAAATCGGTTTAAACTTTCATTCCACATCGATTCAACTTTTTCTTTGCAAGGCCTTTGAAAGGCCTCCGAACAACTTTGTTTTTGCGTCCAACATTTGCTCAACATCCGTTCAACTTTTGTTGAACGAATGTTGGTCAAATGTTGAAACCGTTTAAACGGGCCTTTAGCCTCGTCACACCCTACCTAATTGATTCTAAACCGAATAACTCAAAGTAATAATTTGGTGTACTGGTGGATATACTGTCCAGAATATAATGAGAATATAAAGTTATTTTTATTAAAAGCCGATGTTCTTATGATTCCAAGAAACAACAGTTAAACCACCATTCCCAACAAAGTTCTCCCCAATAAAGTCATCCCCAATTTATCTGCCATACTTAACGAACGGTTTGCCATCCTAAATAGGGATTCGAGCTCTCCCTAGACTCCTTACGCCGTGCAAACACCGCGAAATTTTCAACATGATATCGAGACCAGATTTACAGAGCGGGTCAGCTTCGTTTCTGAGAAGTATCCTATCTATCCTAAAGTCAAATGCAATCAAAGTTAATTATTCCTCTGAGTTACGGAGGTCTTCCTCTCAAAATTTCGCATTTTTTTAATGGAAATTGTTCATTTCCAATTTCACTATATTTTCTATCCTTAGGTATTGCTCTTTCATTCCTAGCTCTGTTTTTGCAGCAATTCGCGATGCGAAAGTGAATTTAAGCGAAATTCCTTGAAGGGTATGCATTTTCTCCATAGCCACGACCATGATAACGGTTTATTTACATCGAAAACCAATGAAAAATGCCAAGTCTCAGTTTACCGAACCAAATCAAAATTAGCCTGCCACCCCTCCCTGAAAGAACAGTCTTTATCTGCCTTGTCTGGGGCATTTGAACTAGGCATAAATGAGTGGGCAAGCTTTTATGGTCTCGTCCATGTGCTTTTCATATTTCACAATCAAGCTTTTACGAAAATTTATCTGTGTAATTTGTTAATCATGCCGAAAGCCCGGATATTCTAAAAAGCGTAGATTTTATAGAAATTAGCATTCAAAGAAGAAACATAAACGCGGACACAGACTTCAGCAACTCTGCCTCTCCTCGAAAAATTCTACTCCGAAAGCAGTCCAAATCGCCTGATCGTAAAGTACCAAGTACAGATCCATCCATTACAGGCTTCCGTTAAGTCGACATGGAGATATTGGACTCTTTATTCAGAATATTGCCGTGTAAGGAGTGCTTTGAATGCAATTTAATTTGGCAAGAGCAAACCCTCAAACGGAAAGGATGTGCTAGCCACAGGGGCGGATCCAGGAGGGTTGGATTGGGTGGCTAGCCAACCCCCCTTCGGAGAAGCCCACCATAAAAATCTAATATGTGAAAAAAAGGAGATACATATACGGGTCCCAAAAAATATAGAAATACGTGGGTACCAAAAGCCTTGGGAAGCCAGCAAGGCCGAAAACGGAAATGATAGTAGGCCGGAGGCAACGCGAAAAATTGAGCCTCGTTTTTGGGTTCTTTCCCGCCATGTTACTTTTTGGGATCCATCTTGCTTTACTGTTTTCCACCATTTTTGATTACTGCTTTGCACAGTCTAGTTTACCGGAATGCAGCGTTCAATTAAAACGTTTTACCCGAAGAAGCGGTAAGTCTTTATGATTTTTTGCTCGTGTTTCTTTGTGCAAGTGAAAGTTAAAATTATTTTCCTTGTCGGAATGAAATGGCACATTTTTTAATTTTGTTTATAGTGACAAGCCTTCCAATTTAACTGGCGATAGTGAAACCCTTACCAGAGAGCCTCCTGCTAAGACATCACTGGTTTCCAATTGTGGTAAGTAGCATGTAAGAAGAGTAAATTGACGATATTTACAAGTCCGGAATGTTCTTAATTTATCGTTGTGTAAGGAATTTTTGAAGTTATTGTTTCTCTGACCACCACGGGCTTATGTTTATTGCAAACCAAACTCAAGAACGAACATTTGAAATCTTCACCCTGGTCTGTCATACTGCAGGTTAGACAAGTAGTATAAAAATCGGAACGTACCTACTATTTCACATCGACGTCATTTATAAAACCCTAAAACGCTGCAAACGAAAGTTTTTCTGTCGGGTTGTCATTTCAGCAAAGAAAGTGTAGAAGATAGTTTAGGTCATTAGGCCGGCGATAAGCTAATGCCAATCTTAGTTTTATCTGATTCTCTCTACCAGGTGTCTTTTTGCATGAACTTCACCTGAAATCTTAGTACAAATATGCCAGTATCTTACTGTCCCGGAGTCTGTGAGGGGAATAGGACTTGTTTGCAAACGATTTCATCCTGTAATACAGTGTTCTGGTGAAATCTGGAAGACATTGCAAACCGATGTCGAATTTAGCATGGAGAGTTTTCAGTCAACTATAGTGAAGCATGCCAAGCATTTTCAACATCTCGGACTGAGATGTTCGCAAAAACGTGTACATTACAATAATCTGGATTTGTACATTGAGAACACTCTTGGATTGTACATCATAATACTCGTCTCGATATAACAATGTAAATGCCTTTATTTTTGCTTCAATGACAGCGTTTTAAAGCTTACAACTATAAATAAACGGCTTAAATTCAAAACGGGCCCACCCTGCCATATCTGCCGGCAGCCCTTAGAAACCTCGCCTTTTTGCTTCGCTCAACATGGCAGCAACGGGTGGAATTGAAGCAGATATCCAAGTAATAGACCAGAATCCTGAGTCATCTCAAGGTAAATCCATGAATTCTGAAAAAGATAATACAGCAGAGGTTATTTCCAAAGCGATTCAGAGCCAATTAGCAGCCATGCTGCCCACTATGATTCACGAAACGCTTGCCAAGAAAAACCTCGAGGGAACTGCCTCGAGTTCACAAACTTTGAACATTAGTTCAATTTCTCTTCCCCGATTAGCCGCCGGGTCAACACAAGGCTCAAATGATTCTGTAGCTGTCCGGTTAGCCGCCGGGTCAACACAAGGCTTAAACGATGGTCAAGTTGAAATCAGTGACCCACCTTCGAAGAAAACAGAAGTGTCAGAGGCGAACGAAGATGTCAGTGAGGATCTTACACATCCCGCTGGACGTTGGGAGGCGTCCGAGGAACTGTCTAGCTTTCTGGACGTTATGTTTGCTGGTAAACCGCTGTCTGTGTACGACAGGAAACAAATCACAAAAGATTTTCCTCTTCCCAATGTTGAGTCAGTATTTACTCCAGTGCTTGACGACTATTTAAGCTCTTTTGTTACTGGTGCGAAAGGAGTTGACAAAGAAGCTAAAAAATTCCAAGATCAGTTCTTGGACATTGTTGGCTCAGTAAGCATGGCTTTTGAACACATCTCTAACTGGCATGAAAGCGAGGATAATCCGGCCTTTGTTATTCTATCCACACAAGATGTTGGTGGCCTGTATACATGGTTTGTCCAAGGCCCTTACTCTACTGGGATCTGTCAATGCTCAGTATAAAGTTCATAGACGAAAACAGGTGTTGGAAAAACTGAACCCTCAGATGAGCTCATTAGCTTCTGAACCATTCCCAGAGGCAGGCAAAAATTTATTTGGTCCATACTTTGAAGAAAAGGTGAAGAAAAGGAATGAAATGGCGAAGATCCTTTCTAAAGCAGCCCCTAAGAAGCCAAACATGCAGTTTTTTCGAAGAGGGACCTCCTCCTAATTCAGGCCAGTGCGAGGGGGTCAGTTTTCTGGAAAATGGTCCTATCACCTACCAAGCTTCCCAACAAGAGGGAGAAGCTCATATTTCAGAGGCAGAGGCCGGAGCAGGGGAAGGTTCCCAGCTGCTCAACCAGGTCAGAACTATGTTCCACCCCAAAGTTCCCAGTAACAGTTGCACAAGCCGATAAAGGTATGCTACCACTAAAATAGAATTTCAACCTTCCATTTGTAAAGTCGTTTTAAACAGTTTAGGCCTTTCTTTACAGTCAAACTAAGTGAAGCGTACCCCTCAAGATTACATTAATGAATTGATAATTTGGATATTGAACCCGCCAGTCATTTCAAGTATGCAATAATGAATTGATTATTTGATTATTGAGCCCGCTAGCCGTTTCGTGAATGCAATAATGGATTGATTATTTGAATATTGAACCCGATAGCCGTATCCGTTTTGAAAAGACGCGGATCATTGTTCAAATTAGAAGTCCATTTCTGAAGTCCATGAAAATTGTTCTATTTGACGTGGAATCCTGAAAATAAACAAGCTGCAATGTAAAAACACCGCGAAAACAGTCGATCGCAAATATTAACGAAATAAAAAGTTTTGCGTTGGCTTCGCCCGTAAACTATTTTTTTCGACCATGAATACACACAAGAACTTCCACAAGTTCGTCAACATAGCAGAAAAAAAGCTCTAGATAACATTCCATTTGCAAAATTTACAAGAAGTTCTACACAACACTCGAACTCACCTTTTCCCCCATGTCTGACGCCATATTGAAATAGTTCCGATCCATCATCTCGTGTTCGCATAATCCAATCAGAAATGGACTTCTGATTTGAACAATGATCCGCGCCTGCGAGGAAAACATTTTATAGGGAGGCATGGCCGAAAAACCGGGATAACGAAAAAGGAACAGTGTTATTCCTGCACGGGATAGATCTGACCTCTGCAGTGGGGATCAACATTGGAACCTTTCAAATCTTAGCAGAATTAGGACATAGAGCATTGGCTGTGGATTTACCAGGACACGGGAATTCCGCCAATGAAAATATTCCTTACTCACGGGATGATATTTTGGGCTATATGACAAATTTATTCACTGCATTGGATCTCCATAAACCGGTGTTGGTTGCGCCGTCTAAAAGCGGCGAGTACGCCATGTCTCTACTGATGGCCTACCCTCACATTCTCCGAGGACTTGAATAATCAGGTACAAATGTTATAACGTACCCTTTGATTGGAACTGGTATGCTGTGGCTGGTACTACAGGAGGTAACACCCGTGGCACAGTGCACTTTTTATCTTTGAACTTATTTCTTAATATTTCAAATTCAGCAAGAACCAGAGAGTGATGATAGCGATGACAGTAATGACGAGTCCAAAGATCAAAGTGAGCATGAGAAAATCGTAGAGCACACCAATCATGAAGAGCCTGAAGAGATGAGACTGAAGAGGTTGAAAAACCACAGGATAAACACGAGGATTCATCAGAGAAGAAAGACGAACCTGAAAAACAAGAAGAAGAATCTGAAGAACAGCACGAAGATGACGTCGAAGATGAGCCTGACAAGCCATTAAGCTGGGGAAGACGAACAGTTTATTGTGAGTAAGGGTATGTTTAATAACCTTCTGCTTCTTCTGAAAAATAATAACTTTGATATATTGAGATCTTTTCACCAATTTAGAGGACTAATGGTAAACAACCTCTCATCATCATACCTTGCACAAATTGTTAGTTTCTCAAATTTCGTCACCATGTTTTCCTTGCTAAATTATGTTAAGTGGTTTATTCAAACAGTGAAAGAGCTTTTACACTACGGTGCCCCACTTTGTATAACATTCTCGCTATGAATAAGTCTGAGAGGAGAGTAAGTATTTAACACAGAGTAAGTTACTGAATGACTTCTTTTATCTTTGGGTCATATTACTATGTAACAGATAAAAACCAAACAGATAAAAATCTGCCAGCAGCCTCCGGGCGAGACTCTCCAAGAGCACCGTTGGCCACGTTTGACGATGACAGCGATTTTGATCAGTTTTACGAGGCGCTCGACGGCATAAAAGAAACGAGAGTGTAATCAATAACATCGTATTCTCAGATGAATCCATTTTATTCATAAGAAATTAACTTTAAAATCGATTAAGTATGTGTTTGGTTCTATCAAGACGCATATAGTGACTCTGAAATACCGAAACAGTAGTTTTCTTAAATAGTATCAAAATATAAGCTTGTTGTTTTATGTGAAAATATGTGCCCGTGTCCTACTATACATACCAGCTAAAAATTCGATAAGCTAAATGTAATAAAATGAGTCATTTTAAATTATTAGTTGCTAGGGATACTTGTTTACGCGCCAATTTATTGTTTAGGTTGAGGTTTGGCAGTAAATGTGGCATTTTGTACATGTACTATTAGAAATCAAAAGTATGTTACGTTCCTTCCGCGGTTGATAAGCCTTGAACTGTTATAACTTAATTATTATAGAGGCCCATCTCTGTTCTTTACAATAGTATTAATTCAGATCATACTTCAGTAGCGAGAGTGTACTTTGAAATATAAAATGTTTCCTGACCATTTTTGGAGGGTCGTATAAAGTTGCCGACTCGAGGCGGACACGCTTACCTGTAACATAAATCTGTAAGGATTTCTTCTTTACAGTTAACCTTTGAGTAGTCTTCTATATACTTCATTCAGATGTAATTTTAATTTCAGTTAAGTTAGTGTTAGATGCAGAAAAAGTAGCAGTGTATGGAGGTGTTTGATATATTGGGTCTGATCGGAACAGCAGGCGAACTATAGGCTGCCAGATTATTTGTCACTCCTTATTTACTTGTCATTTGTTAAAAATGATGAGATTTTATAATTAAGTGGATAGTTGTTTTGTTTGACAGTCCTAAGCTATGAATCATATTTATTCAATCTAACGCTGATATCAATACCTTGCTTAAGATTTGCTCATTACAACCTAAATGTTTCACATATTCAGTTGAGAGACCTTTTGTATAACATGGCGAAACCATAGATTGTATCTACTTGATTAAAATTTGAAGTTATCATCGATTTCTCACTCAAGCTGTTTAATATAATCTAAACAATTCATATCATTAGTTGATGGCTGTTTTGTATTACATTACTAAGCCATGAATCGTATTTATTCGATCTAACGCTGATATCAATACCTTATACTTATAATTTGTTCAATTCAACCTAAAAATCTGAGATACTCTATAAATGGCTGTGTTGTATTACAATGCTAAGCCAGGAATCATAATTATTCAATTAAAATCAGTTGCCATCATTATTGCCATCTTACTTGTGAAATCTCTAATTCAATCTTAGAGACTTATGATATATTCCGTAGATAGTTGTTGTATAGCAATGCTCGGCCATAATTGGCATTTATTCAATTTGAAGTTATCATCGATATCTTACCTATTGTAAGCATTCAGTAGCAGGCTGTGTTGTATAGCAATGCTAAGCCATGAATCATGTTTATTCAAGCTGAGGTTACCGTCGATTTCAAGTTACTATTGATATATTACTCGTGAGTTTTTCATTTTTCATTACAATGGTAACATCTTATAATTTTGTAGATGGTTGCGTTGTGCTATACTGCTAAGCCATTAATCTTATTTATTCAATCTGAAACTACCTACTCATCTTACTCATAATTCTGTCATCACAATGGCAACAGCTAATATGTTTAGTAGATGGCTGTGCTGTATTACAATGGTTAAAGCCATGAATTATATTTATCCAATCTGAAGTTACTTTTGATATATTACTTATGATTTATTCATCACAATGGTAACTTGTGATATGATTATTAGATGGTTGTCATGTTAAACACAGCTAAGCCTTGAGTCATATATTTAACAATTATTCCACGAGCGCGTGTTGGATATGAGATGATAGATAGCCAACGAGGCGCGTAGCGCCCAGTTGGCTATAATCAACTCATATCCAACAAGCGCGAGTGGAATAATTGTCTTATTAAAAAAAAAAAACGCCCCCAAGATATTAGAGAAATCTTTTCTACTTTATTTTGTAACAAGAAATCGGATGTTACAATGTACAGATATTAGATTATGGTATATTGGCTCATATACCATAATGGCTAAGCCATAATTCGCTAGACTGACTAAATAAATAAACCATAAAAAAATCGCGGTTTATTCTAAATAACTATCTTTATTGACCCCTAAAAATGATCAGCATCTAATTTCTCTAAACAATGTCACCTCTTATTGTGGACTTATACCAACTTGGACCGGACTGCTTCTAAAGAGGCTGCGACTAAAACGTCCACGAACCTTATCATATTCTACTAGGTGGTGTAGGAGTGCATTGAAATCTCCCAGCTCTGATTTTTCGGCTGCAAATAATTTATTACAGATATTCTTTTAGAAAACTAACAAGTTGTTCTAACTCGACAAACCAACGGTGCTACAAGCTTCTGAACCCATGGTATTTTTCAGGGACTTTACAGCACCTAAAACTGAGTAAATTGAATGGCGTGTTTCAACCCCTCCTTATATGTTTTACTACAAAATTTACTTTTTCAAAACAGAGAGGAAGAGTTGCAGATTTTTGTTTATAATAAAAACAGATACAAAAGTAGGTAAGCAATACGAAAGAAAACCCAGAAATTGAAAAGTTGCTCTTGGTCAGCCTCATTTCCATGTCCCAGAGGGGCTCCAAGAGGCCGTGAGCCGTAATTTCCCAAGTAAAATAAATTTCAATCTTAAAATATTCATTTCGTGATGAGCACCCCAGGAGGTACAGAATAATCTTTTTCGGATTTAATGTTTGAGTGACGTTACACTTCAAGAGATAAATGCTGCAGCGAGGTTAAAAAAGTAACAGTAAAGTAAATGAAACGTAAAATCGTCGTTTATTTATTTTTCAGGACAACACAGGAGATTTGATCTGCAGCATGAATTATCTGTAGATGCCTTGGGGTCTACTTGCACATTGGAGGAACTCAGCAGGGCGTAAGACCAAGGCGAGTTCAAGGAACGCCGCAATCTTATCTTCTCTGCAGGTGCTGCGCTAACGACTCCAACACAAACGAGGAACAAAATCAAAGTGAACTTCATCTGAGGAAGCAAGAAAAACACTAGGTTGGACACATTCTTCCGAAATATAAGGCTACATTAAAGAAATAGAGAAACCTTGGCTGTGCTCTGTTCTGTTTCAAAGCACGCAGGAAGCCGCCAGAGCACGAAAGAAGTGTCCTCTTGAGTGATCTAGCCGCTTCCAAAGTGCTTTATAACGGAACAGAGCAAAGGCAAGGCTTCCCCATTTGTTTACGAATCCGTTAAATTCCCCACGCACAACTATCAATTTTCAAAACAAATTTTATTTCCAAAGCGAACAACAATGTCGTTAACATGCACTATAATCTCATTAAACAGGCTACAATAACCAATCAAAATGGTTCAATTAATCTGATTGGTTGAACAAGACTAGAGATGTCAAAAATGTCAAACCATGAAAGTTCACAAACCATCAAAGTTCAAAATCTGCTAAAGTTCACAAACTGAAATGGTTCGGCAAGTCGAATTTAACACTCGCTTGCCTGAGGCTTTTTAGTCTCAATATTCAGTGAATTGTTCTCTGCTCATATTATCATAACGTCAGTCTTGCATGGCAAGGAGTGAAAAGCAGTAAATATGAAAAATCAAGAGATTCAAACAAAACAAAACAATATTTATCATATTGAACGCAGCCAAATGCACCTCAACTCTCGCCAAAAATGGACGGCAGTACCTTGCTGAGATAAAGGTCTTGAAGGAGTTTCGTCTCTTTATTTCGGTTCGTCTTTGCCAACTTGTAAAACGACCTTTAACATTATGGAAACCGCGATAGCTCACTTACACTAACTACACTCATTTTATCTTGGGGCTCTTGCGGCTGCCGGAATCGATCATGAAATTACGTGGAAGGCAGTAAAAAGATACTGACTTGAATCGCAATATTGCATTATTTCAGTCAGATTAATCAGATATTTTCCGCAAACAATCAAGTTCGTAAACATACCTTTCAAGCAAGTTTGGGTGTGAATTGTAGTGCAACAGCTTACAAAATGCTGCCTATGAGCACAGCACGTCCTAAATGAAGCAATTCATGGTTATGTTAAATATTGATTGGTGTTGAAAACTTAGGTCAACCTTTCAACCAATCAGATATATTTGCTGTGTGAATTTACATTCAAGGGGGTAATATTTGCGTGACCGGAAATGCGTAGATTGTGCAAAAGCGAAACTTTAATTCTTTTTTGGACCACTAAATATCCTAAGAATAAGCCCATCATTTTTTAATGGAGATATCTACACCACTTTAAGATAAAGAATTTCGTGTGAAATATAATTCGTGATGTTACGCACTTCGGAAACGATTTATTGGCTGGTCTTGATATCAAGCGTTTAATTGTAGTTTAAAAAGTGACGAGCTCAAAAGCAGCAATTTTAATGACATGATTTCCATTCTTTTGTCTCTAACAAGAGAACAAAAGTGATGACCAAGCGAGTGACAGCGGTCTTAAAAGGTAAGTGTAGTCTTCGTGATAAAAAACTAAAACAATAGGCAAAACCAATTTAGACACTCCCACGCATCAGACACCAACGGAGTTAATTGACTTGTGCTCACGTTATTTTTATCACTCACCCTATTTCGTGCTCTTGTCCTACGCACCATGATTGTCGGAGTTATATTATAGACAATTAAGGGCACTCTTTGGACGTTGGTTGCATACCTAGTTTTCCGGCATTCGTAGAAAAGAATACTTCTTGTGGAAAAGAATCAATTTGAAATTGCCTGTTTGGGTTTTCCCTGAAAGCTTTCAAACGTTCCTCGTAGCTCAGCGAATTTTGAGGATGGAAAACCAAGCAACCGAAGTAATAAGAAATACGTGTTACTATCAACAGTGTATTGAAAAGCTTTGCTGATGCTTAAAATCGGAGCAAAAGATGACATACCTCAACCACTGCATGAATCAGTTGATTGTTAAGGTTATTGAAATAAATCGCGTATTTCACTCAGACTGGTCAGTACACATTTCAGTACGTTATAATTTTTCGCCATCCATCATGGATCTGCATCTATGGTTTATCCAAGAGTACGATCGCAGGCAATGGAGTCTAAATCGGTCTATCACTGTCGAAGCTCACCACTTGCCGGGGTGGCTAAACTTTGTGGCCGATTTCGAATCCCGAGCTCACCCAGATTCCAGCGACTGGAAACTGGAACCATCCATCTTTCAAGGGATTAACAACAAATGGGGCCCCTTCACAATAGATCTTTTTTGCAAGCAGACTGACAACACAACTACCCAGGTTTGTGAGTTGGAAGCCAGATCCACAGGCAGAGGCAGTGGATGCCTTTACTCTGGATTGGAGCCAGCTCAAGGGATACGCATTCCCTCCGTTTGCCCTGATAGGGCGGTGTCAGTCAGTCTCTCAGTTGACAATAGTGACTCCAGTGTGGAAAACCCAACCATGGTACCCCTTTTTGTTAGAAATGACAATAGACAATCTCCTATTTCTCCCATCGTTCCCAGGGCTACTGAGACGAGAGATCGAGTTGCACCCTCTTGCCCACCTTCAACTAGCCGCATGGCTAGTGTCAGGAGTCGATATGAAGGTACAACAGTTTCACTGCCAGCTCAAAGACTGCTCCTGGCTGTATGGAGAACCAGGACAGAAAAAACTTATTCTTCAGCCTGGAGAAAGTGGACTTGTTTGTGTCGTGAACAAGTCAATCCTCTTTCAGCATCTTTAGGTTCAGTGTTAAACTTCCTAGCCAGTCACTTTGAGGCAGGCCTGGAGTATCGTACTCTAAACGTGTATCGTTCAGCTTTGTCTGCGACACACCCACAAATTGAAGGTTACAATGTTGGGGAACATCCCCTTGTAGTTCAGCTCCTAAAAGGGATTTTCAATTCCCGTCCACCAGTACGCAGATACAAATCTACATGGGATGTTAACATAGTTACGAGTTATTTGGAAGGTGTGGGTTCGAATGCGCAACTATCGTTAAAGCAACTTAGCAAAAAATTGGCATTTTTGCTTGCGATTACTTCTGCCGAGAGGGGCTCTGAATTAATTGCCCATGATTTACGTTTTAGACGATTTCATCCAGAAGGTGTTTCTTTTAATCTCCCAGAACTTACTTAAGGGGTTTGGGTTGGATAACCCTTGAAGACCTCCTTTCACTCTAGTTTCCCAGAAAATGAGTTCCTCTGCCCATGCTCGTGTCTTAAAGAGTATGAAAGGCGAACACAGGCTTTTAGGCCAGAATCAGTGGCTGCTCCAAACAGGTTATTCCTCTCAGTGAATAACCCTAATAAGCCTGTGAGTTCTGCTACCCTGTCTCACTGGGTTAAGAACTGTCTGTTGGAAGCTGGAATTGATAACAAAGTATTCAGGCCTCACTCCACTGGTGGAGAAGCTACTTCTGCAGTGCTGAGAGCAGGCATCTCTATTCCAGAAATAGTTTGTCCAGCTGACTGGACAAATGAGTCCACTTTCAACAAGTTTTATTATTGTCCTGTTTGGAATGCTAGTGTCGGCCGCTCTATTTTAGCTAGTGCTGCAGTTGAACCGAGGTCTTGAAGCTTTGAAAATACATTGTTATATAGAGATGAGTATTATGATGTACAATTGGAAATTATGCAAAGGCTGCTTGTAGCCTGAAGTATAATTATAATTGTACGAGTAATAGGAGGCGAGATATAACAATGTACCTCCCTCCCGCCACTCCCCCTTTATGCATTTTTAAATTTTTTGTTCTAATTTCTTTACAGATTGTTACCAGTTGTTACGCTCCACAAAAAGGCGAGGTTTCTAAGGGGTGCCGGCAGATATGGCAGGGTGGCCTCGTTTTGAATTTAAGCTGTTTATTTATAGTTGTAAACTTTAAAACGCTGTCATTGAAGCAAAAATAAAGGCATTTACATTGTTATATCTAGCCTCCTATTATTCGTACAATTGTAATTATACTTCAGGCTGCAAGCAACCTTTGCACAATCTCCAATTATGAGTGAATTTAAAGACTCTTGATTTATCTTTCAATACATCTATCACTACAATAGATTTTATAAAATGCATGCATTCCTTGAAAGTTCTCAAATTGTATGGGTGTACCAACATTGATGCTGTAAATATGGTGAGGTGCCTTAAGGTTACCGTGCACCTTCAGGGTTGTCTCGCGTGCAAGCGATGTAGTGCATCCCGTTTAAACTGTAGATATCTAAATTCCTATATCAAATTAAAGCTTATAGGACTGGCTATCAGACTATACCAAAAATTTTGAAAAAAAGTTCATTGTCGAATTTTTCACGACTTCTAAATGCGAGCGCCCGAATCACCTTTTGAACGTTACATGTTAAAGCGAATTTTGTTTTACGCTTATTTAATGTGTTCCTCCGTTTCCGGGGCCAAAGCGCTAAAAAACGTGTCTACGATTTGCCATATTCAATTTCAGTGAAGAGTTACAGAACATTTTTGAAATAGGATTTAAAAAATGTGGAGTGATCGTAGAAAAAATCGTTCTTGAAAAAAAAGTATTTAGAAATAAAAAATTTGGAGACATGTTTTTGTTGTTTACATGTAAAACTAGCTAATGTCAAAATTTGAGAGCAATCGAACAAAATCCCTTTGACTTGTAGCTCTTAAAAGATGATTCGGGCCTCGCATTTAGAAGTGGTGAAAAATTGGACAATTAATTTATTTTTCAAAATTTTTGGTATAGCCTGATAGCCAGTCCTATAAACTTTAATTTGATATAGGGGTTTAGACATCTACAGTTTAAACCGGGCGCGCTACATCGCTTGCACGCTAGACACCCTTGAAAGTGCAAAGTAACCTTAAGCAGCGTAAAACGCTTGTAGCCCGTAATATTTCTGATTGCATTCAGCTCAGTGAAGATGAGCACATTTCAGCTTTAGTTGAGGTGTGTAAAATCCTCAAATGTCTTAAAGTATTCAAGGCTAAATGGATCTGTAAGTTTACGCTTCAAACGGCCAGGGTTATGTTACAAACAAACCAGCTAAATAAGTTTGCTGTGACTCCAACATGGGGTCCCCCCCCCCCCCAACTGTTTGGATAGAGCTGATGAGACAGTATGAAGACGTTAACAAATGGTAAACACCACAGCGTACACTATTGAGTTATGGATGCACGCGGGAGGTTGCTAAGCACGAAAGAAGCGTAAGAGTCGCTCGAGGCGATAGCCGAGAGCGACTCTAACTTCTTGAGTGCTTAGCAAACCTCCCAAGGGCATCCATAACTCAATAGTGTACGCTGTGGTGTTTACCATTTGTTTTATAACATAACATTGATACATTGTAGCTAAAGAGTTCCCTTTTATTTAACAAATCTTACGTGATCAGAAAAAACAAGCGCGCGCGGAAAAATAGTCTTTGCATTTGCTCACGTAAGCAGCGTACACCCATGGGCAAATGGGGGACACTAAATTGACCCATCAGAGCGCGTGCTTTACTTTGGTTATGTTATAATACAAATTGGAAAATGCCTCATGTCTCAATGGGAAAGAGCGAACCTGCCAAACTATCTATATGTAGAGGAGCAGGAAGAATTAGATTTGTAGTAACTTGGAATAAATCCGAATACTATTAAAGTGTTGTGTTTTAATTCGGACCTTGTATAATGTATTTTATTACACGACTCGGGAAGTCAGAGGGCCAATAACTAAAACCAACCAATCAAAATGCTCTATTGCCGGTCAATATCCTCTATTGCCGGTCAATATCCTCTCAGTATTGGACCGGGCACTGTCCCGAATGATACCGCACTTGTATCCCTTTGAACTTCAGTCGTATAATAAATCTCTTATCAACCAAGCTTGCTCGGGACTGTACTGGAAGAATATCGGCCCTCAGTCTTTTTTGTACAGACCGAGCGCAGTGAGGTCCGTACTGTAAAGACCTCGGGTCGATATCCTCCCAGTACGGCCCTCGCGCTTGGTTAATAAGATATACTTCTTCAACAGATTGTGTTAGTCGAATAAAATCGTTTTCTAGTTCTAACGCTTCAGGTACAGGCACACTTCCACCTATGTCGTTCGGTAATGGCCACATACGAAATTTGTCTCTTGGGTACATGGGAGCCTACCTATGACAATTTTATAATTTAGTGCCGCGAATTAAATTCTCTGAAATTCAACTGTCGTACCTAGGCTTTATAATGAGAGCCGAAGGTTACGAACGTTAATTTATATAGGTTTTTTTTTTTTTCCCCCTTTTGCTAGACGTTGAAGATAACACATGCGGTCTTGCAAAGCAAGTTGAATCACATGCCTCACCATTAGTTGTACCCTATGACGTTCGCAGAATCGCTAAAAAATCAGTTAAATTAAGTGACGCCGAAAAAATACAGTTTCTTGACAACTGTTGGCAGCCAGCAGCTTCCTCTGCTGTTGACACTCAACGGCTGAAAACCAGGAAACAAATAACAATCCAAACAAGATGGCTTGATCAACGCAGATGGCTAGCCTATAGCGCTCACGATGAGTTAAAAGGCGGCTGGTGTGTGTCATGCCTCTTATTCTTAACAGACGAAAAGAAAGAAGCATTTGGGACCTTTGTGAAAACTCCTTTCAGAAACTATAACAAATCTAAAGAGAAACTCGATAGCCATAAAACCAATTAATACCACACGAGATCTTTAGACCGTGATACTTGTGCGAGAGCCAAACTGGCAAACATTGAAAGACGGATTGACATGCAGATTAAAACAATTGCCATGAGAAATGCCCAAGCAAATAGAGCAATATTGCCTTCTATCGTAGATGCCGTGCTGTTGTGTACAAAGCTGCAAATTCCTTTGCGCGGACACCGAGACAATCAAGTGCAGTTTGCAGAGCCTCCAGCATCGAATGAAGGTAATTTTATCGCTATCCTTCGTCTTCTGGCAGAGAGCAACCCTGTACTTAAGGAACATTGCATTTCGGGACCACAAAATGCACAGTATACGAGCTAAACTGTCCAAAATGAGGTAATTGGAGTTATTGCTGACACAATTCGTGAAAATTTTTTAAAGAAAATGCTTTGAGAAGAATCCTCACTTCTCACTGATTGCCAACGAAACGACTTCTCAGGGTCGTGAAGTGTTGTCAGTCTGTCTCCACCTGCTTGACCTCATTGCTGACCCATCCAACCCAATAAAGCGCGAGGTTCTGATAGATACGTGTGATCTAACAAGAACGACTGGTTCAGCCATTGCTACTGCAATCAGAAACAACTTACAGAAGCATGCAATTGACATTAGAAAGTGCCGTGGTCAAGCATACGACACAACTGCGTCAATGAGTTCAGATAAAAAGGAGTTCAAACTGAGCAAGTCAAGGACGCACCTGATGCAGAGTATCAAGGTTGCTGCCTTCATTCGATGAACCTTGTTATATGCCATGCTTGCAAAATACATTCAATTCAGAACATGGATTCTTGCCATGAATTGTTCCGTTTTTTTGACAACTCACCAAAGCGACAGAAATTCTTAACGACCGTAATTGACGCCCTATCCCCAGAGAAAACGAAGCGCAAGCTGAAAGATTTGTGCAAGACGAGGTGGATCGAGAGGCACTCCACATTTTAAACAATTTTTGATTTGTACGAATACATTGTAGTAGAATAGGGGGTGACTTTGGGTATTCCTTTAAGGTCTTGGACCGAGTCAACTCGTCCGAGTTAATTAATTCATACCGTGTTGGTGTATGAGGGTGTTTTTGAGATAGAGATAATATATTCATACTGTGTAGGTTCACGGTGTTTCTTTAGGGTGTGGTTTACTAATATATTCTATCGTGTAGGTGTATGAGGGTTTTAGGGATTGATAATGCGTAGGAGAGTTTTTTTTGCATATAATTTAAAAATAACGATATTTTCAAGATGGCGTCTAAAACAATGAGAACAAAGGGGATTCAAGATGGCGGAGGGATTAAGTCAATACGTAAGAAACGAGACGAGTTAAAAAGTGTGAATGATGTTTGTGTATCGCGAATGTCTTGAAAGTAATTTACAAATGACAAGAACGATTTCATGAGTTCGAGGTATAGTTGATGGAATCTGTTTTGTTCTCCCACAAATAGGCTCTTTGTCGGACTTATTCATGTGCTTGGATACCACATAGCAACACAATGCTGGTGAACAAGCGAACCAGCGTCCCGATTGTGGCGATCAACTCAAGCAAAATGAACTCATTTGTCACTCACCGTTGACTTGCACGGGTCAAATTTAAAATGGCGGGCGATTTGAACACGCGAAAGGTAAGGTATACGAGAATTGCTGTGCCTCTCCTGTCTTTACTT
Organism: Stylophora pistillata; assembly: GCF_964205215.1. Classification (NCBI taxonomy): domain Eukaryota; kingdom Metazoa; phylum Cnidaria; class Anthozoa; order Scleractinia; family Pocilloporidae; genus Stylophora; species Stylophora pistillata. The sequence continues at coordinate 47,038,290 of NC_142519.1, forward strand.
GCCCCAGAATTGAAATATCTTTATCTGACACCAAGTAGTGCTTCACAGATTAGAATTTTATTACACGAAAGTTTAATCGAGGAGCTGAACGGTTGGTTTACTGTGAACAACAGGGAGATCGTTCGAGTAGAAAAACCACGAAAGTAAAAATCAATGCCAAGGAAGTTGGCTCTTCAACGAATCATATTTACAACACGATTACAAACTGATATTATTCCACTATTCGCAATGTCTATGCCAATAATTCTTCTATTTGTAATATCAAGTTCGATCCGAGTCGGCATTGTATAATACTGTCAGACCGTGAAGCATAAATATTCAATGTCCTGTTTCCAGTGATCGGGAACTCACAAAACCGATAAATATTTTAAGGCCATATTTTGGGTCATACTTCTTAATCTAAATTGTATGCCTTTTTCTGCTAGCTACAAAATCTTATCTTGGGCTTTTTAGTTTGCCGAAACATATTCTTACTTGCCATTTGCAACGTTCTCGAACGATGTCCTTTACAGCGCTTTACCAGTAACACATTAAATAAATTATTACAAAACTGAAGAGCACCACACAGTCATTGACATATGAACTTTTATACATACTTACCATGCCAGGTGTCAAAGGGATTCTTGATGCCTCTTTGCTCAAACCAATTTTCAATGATCTGACACAGTCATGGGCCACCTCTGTTAAGTTGTATGCTAAAAGCAAGGGTATGTTTGATATGTTATGGTTTTTAGTAAGACAGGAATCCCACATCATAACAGCCAAAATAGAGAAACAGAGCTATCAATTTATTGAAAATGCTGCAGGGAGGCAAAAGTCCCAAAGACGACTGATAAAATGATAGAAGTGGAAACAGGCTTTCAGAAAAGTGAGGCACGAGTTATCAAATTCATAGGGCTTAGCATTCGGTTGGAATTTCTTACCTCATAGAAATAGCTGTCACTGTAGAATGCATGGCTGATCTACTTGAGTCATGTCTGGCATCTGTTATCATACACTGAAAGAGTAATTAGAATAAAAAATGAATGGAAGGAAACTGAGAATGGTAGGAAACTGAGAATGGAAGGAAACTGAGCATTGAAGGTAACTTGAATGAAGGTACAAAATGACCTAGCACTGCATAAGGTGATCCATAAGGTGATCCGCAGCAACCAGGCTCTGGCAAGCGAAAATGTAAAGCTTCGGCAGCAGCAAGAGCGCAGTAACAAAGAAAACTCTGAAACGCTGCAGCAGATCGAGAGCCGTCTTGAACCTGTTTATAATGCAAGCAACGTCCGTCGGCGCCAAAACAGAAGACAGAGGCGAACGACCGTAGTGGTTCCACCGGCTTGTCGAGTGAGTAGAAAAACATAACTGATGAGCATGAATAGTGTGATATGTCTTCATAATTTGCTTGAATCAGTTCTTTCGTGGAAGATTTTTTTTTAAGTTGAGTATGTGTTTGGCGCACGAATTGTATGCATAATTAACTTAATTATTTCGGCGGTAATCATTTCACATGATTACATGCGGTTACATTTACTTGATAATCCCCGTTACCATAAACAGGTCTACCAGTAAAGTTTTTTCCTCCCTTCTGTTTCAACAAGAATTATCTAGTATGAAAATTCATTTTATCATTTTTTCTCTTGGACCCTTTTTGACCTTCCCTGTGTTCGGGCCCGAACCCGCAGTGGGAGGATCTCACGCCCCCCAGTGAGATTGGACTTATGACAAGACCACCCTACTGAGGACATTTTGTTGTGCTACTATTATGGTATATAAAAATACGTGTGGTTTACACTTGAAGTTATTTTAGTAGTCTGAACAAGTTATTTTAGTAGTCGGAACAAAACCTTTTAGTAGTCTGAACAGAACATTATGGTCCTTCGAGGCCGGATTTGAGAAACCTTTGGGGAAGCAAAGCACTGAGCAGAAAAGTAAACATCGAGAGAAACGATTACAGTTTTGAATATGGCAGACAACTGTGCATCGACAGCGGAGGAAATTGTGAGTGAAATGTCTCTTTCCTTAGTCAAAGCTGAGTTACAAAGGAGAGGATTACCGGCAAAAGGAAAGAAACCAGCTCTCATGGCTCGACTTATAGTTGCTATAAAGCATGAAGAATCTAATCCTCCATCTTTGCAAAACAAAAGTGAGGAATCGACTCATATAGGCTCTAAACAAGCCTTGCCAGCTGACTACGTGCCTGCAGCATCAACTAGTCAACTCTCGTCGTCACAGTCTGCCAATCATCAGTTAAGTAATTTTCAGTTGTTAAGAAGGAAAGAAATGATCCTTAAGATGGACATTAATGCTGTGATACAAGTAATACTTGAGACAAGCAAAAGTCCCAGCAACAACATCTTAAGAATGGAAAATCGTGTTCAAAAGTTGAATGGTTACATGGAGAGTTGTAGTAAGGTAAGAGAGGAAATTATTGCTCTTATTTCTGATGATGAAGTTGCTGAAGAAGCTCAAAAGTGGATTGACTATCAACGAGTGATTGATAATGCTTTAGACATAGCTCAAGAGTATATATCTAGACAAGCAATTTCCAAAGCAGACGAACAAACTACTTCGAGTTCAGCGGAGCACAAACAGTCACATTTAAAATTACCAAAACTTGAGTTACCCAAATTTGATGGAGATGTTTTAAAATTTCAAAATTTTTGGGGACCAATTCGAGGTTGCTATTCCCGATAATGACAATGTGCCTTCTGTTCAAAAATTCACCTACCTGCGTTCAGTACTTGAAGGGATTGCTTATCACACAATCGAGGGATTTGAAGTCACTAGTGCTAATTATCAGCATGCTGTTGATGCTCTGAAACATCGCTTTGGTAGGAAAAGAATAATTATTTCATCTCTAGTCAAGTCAATTATCCAGTTACCAAGATCAAACGAAGGGGTAGAGTTTTTGCGAGATCTCCATGACACGCTAAAGAATCGGATTAGAGCACTGGAGGCCCGAGGCGAAAAGCCAACGACCCATTCTTGTATCCTCCTTCCAATATTAGAAACCAAACTTCCACCTGAGTTATCCGAGAAATGGGAATTAGAACTAACTGACACAAAGGAAGAGAGTGTTGATCTTGAACTTTTCTTCAAGTTCCTGAATAAACAAGTGATTTCCAAGGAGGCCAGAAAAAGGAATGCTAGTATGATTGGTGAGAATGGTGGGACAGCTAGAGGAAGTGGAGCACGAGACAAGGATGGAGCTGGGGCAAGGAACACCCGGGAGAAAGTGTTTTCAGCAGCCGCTCTACTAGCAAGTGAGACAAATCGGAGAACTTATGCAGCTTGCCATGTGTGTAAGGAGCAGGGACATGAAACCTTTAAATGTCCAGAGCTTGAGCGAAAGTCAGTTGACAAACGCTGGCAGTTAGTAAGGGAGAGCCGGCTATGTTTTAACTGTTTAAAGCCTGCAAATACTTTCCACTATTCTTCAGTATGCCGCCAACCCAAGTGCAAAGTCGAAGGATGTGACCGGCATCATCACAACATACTTCATGGTGACTGGGATCCTACCATGGAAGAAAAGGGAATACAACATTAAGTGGATTCGTGGCTTCGTACAACTCCAAGATGCAACAAACCTTATTACAGACTGGGACAGCCATGCTGGTTTCAGACGATTTCCAGAGAGTACCTGTAAGAGTTTTGTCTGACTCAGGAAGCCAGAGGTCTTATATCACCAAGAAGGTTGCCGAATCATTTGCCCTTGATGGACCTTCTGAGGTCCTTAGTGTATCCATGTTAGGGGGAGAAGCCAGTCAAACAAAGAGAATGAAGAAAGTCAGGTTCTCACTTGCCTCTGTTCAAGAAAACGTTTCAACGCCAGTTAGCATGGAGGCCTTCACCATTGACAAGATCTGCACACCACTAGAACCAGTGGAGATCAGGCTAGAAGATTACCCCCACCTGCGGAACTTGATACTTGCCGACTCGTACCCTCGTGGACTAGTAACGTTGATATTTTGATAGGAGCAGACTTTTACTTTTCATTTATGAGTGGTAAATGCAAGAAAGGGGAAGCCACTCATGCTCCCACTGCAGTAGAGTCAACACTTGGATGGATTGTAGGAGGACCCATCGAGGGTCTTTCTTCTAAGAACACTCAATCCATGCTGTCTACCGTGTGCATTGATCCAGTTACAGACATTCTTAAGCAGTTTTGGGAGCTGGAATCTATTGGAATTGTAGATAAAGGGAATACACCCATGTCCTTAGAGGAAGAAGAGTCTGTTAGACAGTTCAACGAGGGACTGAAGTTTGATGGTGAGCGTTATGAAGTACCGCTGTTATGGAAAAGCGATGCTCTGCCATTCAAGTCAAACTACCTCCAGGCAGCCAAGAGACTTGAGAGTGTGGAAAGACAGCTGAGGAGAAACCCATACAGAGCCAATGCTTACAAGGATACAATCAACCAATACGTAGATAAGATATTTGCCGTAGAAGTAAAGGAAGCAGTTGATGATAACGAGAAGGTCAGGTATTTACCTCATCACGCAGTCTTTCGAGAGGACAAGAAAACTACAAAATGCCGTGTTCTTTTTGATGCTTCAGCATATGACGAGCATGAGGTATCTCTCAATGACTGTATTCTGTCAGGGCCAGCACTTCAACCTAACCTGGTATCAGTATTACTTCGATTCCGAGCACGTAGGATTGCACTTATGGCTGATGTTGAAAAGATGTTCCTCCAGATCAAGGTTGACGAACGAGACCAGGACGCTCTACGTTATCTTTGAAGGAATCTACAAAGTGAGTGTACAAGCTCCGTGAGTGTACAAGCTGCAAAGGTTGGCATTTGGTGTTAATTGTAGTCCATTCCTGGCCATTGCCACAGTTCAAAGCCATGCGAAGAAATGCAGCGAAGAGTTCCCTGATGCATCAAGGGAAGTCCTGTCGAACATGTACGCGGATGACTGCCTTAGTGGTGCTGATGATGTTGAAGATACAGTGAAGTTACAGCAGTCCTTAAGTGCGATGATGGAACGAGGTGGATTTAATCTGACAAAGTGGGCCAGTAATTCGAAGAAGGTCCTTAGCCACATTGCAGAGCAAGATCAGGCAGAGTCCAGTACTGTTGATTTCAATGCAAGGGAACCGCTCAAGGCACTGGGAATATGTTGGAATACACTAACTGACTGCTTCCTCTTTAACGTGTCACCAAGTACGCTGGCCGCTCGTGACCCTGAAACGAAGAGAAGTCTGTTGAGCATTGCGTCGAGGGTTTTTGACCCTATGGGACTAATCACACCATTTACAATCAGAGCGAAAATGTTGTTCCAAGAACTATGGCAGAAGGGTTTACAGTGGGAGGACCAGTTAGATGAGGATATTGCTAACCAGTGGAGGTCGTGGAAATCGGAACTTTCACAGTTAAGTTGTATCACCATTCCCCGCTATTTCATGGAAAACATTGGATCAAGTTCTAGAATAGAGCTCCATGGCTTAGGTGATGCTTCACCTAAGGCATACGGCGCGGCAGTCTATATCAAGTGCTTGGATGAAACCGGCCATGCGTCAACACATCTTGTCATGTCCAAATCAAGGGTGGCTCCTACAAAGGCTGTATCATTACCGAGATTAGAGTTACTTGCAGCTGTTGTTAACGCAAGATTGCTGAAGTTTGTTGTAGAATCCCTAACGCTAACACTCAAAGTAGAGCAGGTAGTCTGCTGGACTGACAGCATGGTAACTCTTCAGTGGATCAGAGGCTCAAGTAGCCAGTGGAAGACATTTGTAGCAAACCGCGTTGCTGAGATTCAGTCCACATGGGACCCACACCATTGGAAACACTGTTCAGGGGAGGACAATCCTGCTGACTTACTTACAAGTGGAGTGCCCGTAAAGGTCTTAGCTGATAGCAAGTTGTGGTGGAGTGGACCGTGCTGGTTATCTTCTCAATGCCTGCCTGAACAACGAGAGTCACCAAACGAATTGACCGAGTCTGTAGAGAAAGAAAGAAAACAAAGGGTGACAAGAACGTGCGCATTGATTACTATGGAACCAGTGATTGATCCATCTCGATATGAGCAATGGCTGACGCTAATCCAGGTAACAGCATTTGTTCTTCGAGGTGTTCGAGCTTTTAAGTCAGGAATAAGTGCAGGTTCCAAAGAGCTGTCAGCCGAGGAGCTGCAAGATGCCAAGTTGAGGTGGTACCGGGAGATACAACAAGAGGTGTACCAAGCAGAGTATGAAAGGCTGGAGGAGGACCTTCCTTTACCAAACACCAGTGCTATATTAAAATTGGACCCTTATTTCGACAAGAGAGATCGCTTGCTGCGGGTAGGAAGTAGATTACAGCACTCAGACTTGCCAGAGGGTACCAAACATCCAATAATCTTACCACATGGGCATGCGGTAGTTGAGAAAATCATACAAAGTGTGCACAAGGAGTTACTTCATGCTGGACCTGAGGGCACTCTTTTGGTTCTACGACAAGAGATCTGGCTCACCAAGGGACGTCGTGAAGTTAAAAGAATCCTAGGAAAGTGCCTTGTTTGTCGACGTCAACGAGTTGGTCCATGTTCACAGAAAATGGCGCCATTGCCATCAGAGAGGGCGTCATTGACTCCAGCCTTCACTCACGTTGGTGTAGACTTTGCAGGGCCATTGTTCGTACGAGGGAGTGCCTCCCCAGAAAAGGCTTATATTTGCATCTTTACTTGTGCCTCCTCCCGCATGACCCATCTAGAGCTTACGGGTGACTTGTCCACTAAAGAGTTCTTTCAGGCATTTCTTCGTATGATCAGTAGACGAGGGCTCTGTAGAACCATCTGGTCTGACAATGCGAAGACGTTCAAATGCGCTGACCGTGAGATCCAACGGTTGTTCAAACAAGGGTCATCTGTCAATAAAGGATTGTGGGACAGGATAGATCAGGAAGAGCTCCAGGCCAAATTGACCTCCAAGGGAATCAAGTGGAAGTTCATCGTCGAGCGCTCCCCTTGGCATGGCGGCTGGTGGGAAAGGCTGGTGCGTTCAGTGAAGGAACCTCTTCGCAAGATCTTGGGCAAAGCGCTGTTGTCCTATCAAGAGTTGACCACCATCCTTACCAGGATTGAAGCCGTTATTAACTCGAGACTGCTCACCACAGTAAGTGACGACATAAGAGATCTAACGCCTATAACACCAGCTCATCTTGCTATTGGAAGACCCCTGTTTAGCTTACCGGACTTCGTAGACGAACTTTCAGCAAACAAAAGCACAACGAGGCAGCGATATCTGTACCAGCAGAAGCTTATTAACCATTTCTGGCAACGGTGGCGGGGAGAGTACTTGCGTCAGTTATCCGTTAGAAAGAAGTGGGTGAATGAACAACCAGCCCTCAAGATTGGAGATGTAATGCTGATTTCTGAAGACAAGGTGTCGAGAGGAAAGTGGCCAATGGGAAGAGTTGAAAGATTGCTTCCTGGAAAAGACGGCTTGATTCGTACTGTTGTTTTGAAGACAAAGAAAGGGCTTCTAAGGAGACCTGTACAGAGGCTAAATCGTTTGGAAGCAAGCAGTACTCAATTTGGAAGTGGTGAATTTTGTGACAGCAGTGCTTACGGTGGGGAGTCTGTTGCTCGAAAGGTCAAGGAAAGGGCGAAGAAGAAACAAGTTACACGGAAACCAGTGTCAAGTCTCCAAAGGTATTGGAGAGGTGGGGAGGATGTTCGGGCCCGGACCCGCAGTGGGAGGATCTCACGCCCCCCAGTGAGACTGGACTTATGACGAGACCACCCTACTGAGGACATTTTGTTGTGTTACTATTATAGTAAAAAAAATACATGTGGTTTTCACTTCAAGTTATTTTAGTAGTCTGAACAAGTTATTTTAGTAGTCGGAACAAAACCTTTTAGTAGTCTGAACAGAACACCCTGCTCTAATGACAGATGGGTAAGCTTAATTTTTAATTGTACCTGTGTTAACAACCAGGGTTTTTTAAAAGTGTAAAAGTAGAAATAGGACAAACCATAGTAGAGGGGAACAAATTGATTGCTGAATGTTTTTTCGTTCTTTTAGAGAGCTGTGAGGAGAATATATAAGCTCCTTTTGAAAAAGGATGACTTAAGTGGTTTTTATCTTGACGAAGAGTGAGCAGTATGTTTTTAGATTCAAAGATATTTTACTTTATCTTGATTGAGCCGTGAAATCAGAGTCTAAGCTGGTGCTTGAAATATTGAGATGTTATGTGAATACCTTATTGTTGTTACTTTTGTCTTAGTGTTAAAGTTGTTACAACAGAATACCTGGTAATTGTGTTTGTTTTTGTCTTAGAACAAATTCTGACAAGAACAACATCATTTTTGAGCAGACAACAGAGCAGGTGATACATCAACAGGGAGGAGCTGAAAAGTGTCCTTAGACAAAGGATGTCATAGAAGGTAGCTACCAATAATTAAAGCACATGCATTTCACTTTTGCTGGGGTGTCATTACATTTTGTGGGTGAGCATAAGGATTTGGTACTCAAGCATATTTCCTTTATAACAAGTTGAGTTTTAGTGAAGGCCTTGGCTTGAAAACATCCACACAAAATTGTGCTTACAGTTGGTCAATTTGTCTATTGCCCAGCCCTTAATGATACCCCTGCTTTTAGTCTCTACCATCAATTCGTGTCCTTTACCACATTCCCCTCAACAAAAATGTTGTCATAGAACTCACATTCATTAACATGGTTAGATACCATGAAACCCCTAATGAGCACCTTCATTACATGGTCAAATTTAGGACAAGAGGAGGGGTGCATTTTTAATTTTTCCTAACTTACATACTAACTTTCCCAAATGTTACAGAAATTTAAATATGTTGCAAACTAAAATTTTCAGGTTTATTTCTTGTCTCTGAGACACTTAGTTCAGTGTAGATCCTCAACAAAGCATACATTACACCTTAGCAATGAATCACCAAAGACATACAGCAAATTTATATAACTTGCTAATAAATTCTCGTAAATTTGAACATTATTTATTTGTGTGGGAATCTTTTTACAATCAACTTCTCATGGCATTTTGATAATAATTTCTTTAAACAGCTGCTCTAAAAAGATATTTCAAAACATGCGTGGAAACACAGAAACTGAAGAATGGTAACCGCTATGAGGCTCATAAACGAAAAACCAGGAAGAAAGGTCGCCAAAGAGAGGTATTTACTGGAATACTATTTTTAACATTTTACTTTTCATATACCCTGATGTTCACAAATGATGGGATCTGAGAGATGTTCAGTGTTACCAGACGTGAGTGCACCCTCAAGTACACTGATCAATGGGAGGAAAGATATTTCCCATTGAATGTCTTTCTTTTGGCACTTCAAAATTGGATGGCTTTCAATGTAGACACATTTCAGGGACTATGTGCTTATTAGAGAAATTGTTGAATAAGTTATGTATTCTGGTCTGTAGACCAGAATAAGTTATGTATTCTGAGCCTTCCAGGAAAATCTTTCTAAAGTAAATTTGAAAAATATTGAGATGTAATTTGAGATAAATGATAGTTTGTATGGACCATTTGATGAAATCAAAAGGACAGAGACCCTATAGTACAACATGCTTAAGAATTCTATTCTTAAACTGGGAACACACACACACATGCATATATATCAAGAGAAATAAGTGATCTGGATCATATTTTTCATTTGAAGTCTTATAACACCCTTTTCATGCCTGTTGAATTGTTTTGTTTTTAGAAGTTAATGCGACAAACTACAGCTCTGGAGCTGGTCAACTGGGCCGACCAGCATGAAAAGGGGAGAGCAGCAGAGATTCTTGTCATGGAGGCAATGAGCAGTGAGGAAAGCTGCTATGAGGATCACGATGAAAATACCTCAAAAGTAACAAAATACTCTGTGCATCACCTTCAGTGAGAAAGTAGGAGAATGAAAAAAATTAAAAAGAAACTTGACAAGGCTTATAAGAAAAAGCTCACTTCAAGAGCTAAAGAGAGAATCCTACCCAGGGTTGATGGGCAACCTTCTCTGAGATGCCCACCTACTGACAATTTTCCAGAGTGGGCAATGATACAGTGAAAAAAATTAGTTTACTAATCAATCAAATCGAAAATGTACAAAATATCCAGATTATTAGATAGAAAGTCTAGAATGAGGTTCTTTTACATGCCTGAATGAGGCTTCTTTTTCACTGAATATGTAATTTAGCAATTTTTATGGTCTCATTATCTAAAGTGACTGTGAATTCTTCAATGTTATATTTAATTTCCTCCACATGAGATACTTTTTTCCATATAGATGTATACATCATTTTTGTATATCAAAGTTTCAGCTGCATTTAGAGGAAGAACTGTTCTCTACCAGTTCTTTACTAAAAGAAATTAAGGTATATGATCTTATTTATTAAGTATTACATATCTAATAACGTAGCAGATAGTTGATAGTTATTGCAAGTTGAAGTCGCTTAAGAAAAATTCTCTGATTTTTTAGATCGATAAGTTGAACTTATATTTTTTTGTTAGACAAGTATCATTTCAAATCACATTTCTTAGTAGCTGGATTTGAGATTACAATTTGTGAATCAACAGCTTTTTGTGTAGTGTGTTATTACAGCTAGTTGTATAGAGTATTTGTCATACTTTTATACTGGTAAATATTCTATTACCTACATGACTGAGATTATATTATACACTAATGAACGAGAAACAATTTTAATAAAGTATGACAATTAGTAATTCAAACATTTGGCTATCTCTTTCTTTTTAATTATATGGGTATGGGGCTTGAATAGAATATCCTTTCATATGTCACCTAAAGATGTCTTAAATACTTCTAATGTTAACCTTTAAGTTACCTTTAAGCACACTTAATTTAGTCATTTCGTCCTGTGGTTATGAGAACAGTTTATCAGCCAGAGAGTTCTGTTTTCGAATAAGACCAAATTCTCCTGTCCAATTCATAAGGAAATGTATGAAGGGAAGTAGGGAGAATTACTAATTGGATCATGGGAGGTAAAGGTTAAGAGGAAAATATATTTTGCAGCTGTTATCGTAATGGTATTCCCTGAAGTCATGTGAATTGCAGTAATTCATACACTAATGACTAGGTACCTTCTCTGTTATTTTATTTAATGTCAAATGTTCTGGAAGAGTAATTTTGATTCATAGTAAATCGTAAACGACAATAAATTGCTGACGTTTATATGCTAGCTATATTTGAGAGCTGGTAAAAAACTGTTTTCTCAGAGGAACAATTGAGTTTTGAACGAAATTATTTCAAACACTGTTATTACTTGAATGTGTGATGTCTCTTTTCCTAACAATTTGAAGGTTGCACGTTGATATGTTATTGTGTTATAAATGTAGGTGTGATTAAGCAAATCAAAAGTCAATTGAAAGTGAAACCTACAGCCTTTAGAGGTACTTAAAAGTCACTTAATGATCAATGTTAACAAAACTTGAAGTTTAAGAAAATCTGAAAGTACAACTAAACCTGCAACTTTAAGCAGTACTTACAGAGAAACAAAAGATTAAAGAAACCTTTAAGATGCCTTTACGATAGCAGTTTTAGTTGACTAAAGTTGAGTTTACGAGAATTAAGAGGATTCTTAAAATCAATTAAATGGCTATTTAGGTTTGCTTTCATGTGATCTTAAAGTGTTCATGAAGTGGTTATTTAGGTTTGCTTTCATTTGATCTTAAAGTCTTAACTAAATACTTCATAAGGACACTTTAATTGACTTCTGAAAGTTGCATTAAAGATTCATTTCAGAACTTTCGTATGTCACCTAAAGATGTCTTAAACACTTCTAATGTTAACCTTTAAGTTACCTTTAAGAACACTTAATTTAGTCATTTCGTCCTGTGAATGTATAAAAAAATTCAAGGAAGTTGATAAATGTTACCCTTTTTTATTACAAGTTTATACACCATAAAAAAATGGACTATGCTGATTTCCAGTGGTAAAACAGTGTGGGGAATTGTCACTGAAGAATTTTGAATTCCCCCTTATTTCCTACCTTTCAACCACTTATCCCTATCTCTGTGAAACTTACAGTCCTGCCACATTTCAAAGGTGTACTACAAACCCCTTGGTTTTAGGTTCTCGCCCAGTGAATGACTATCCACAATGTCATGTGTTTGAGAGTCAAGTTGAGGAGGAGCACCAATCTACTGTAGCCACAGATGGAGCCACAGATGGAGTAAGCTGTGAAGAGCCTGACCCATCAGAGGAAAACCAAACCACAACAAAGCAAAGAAAAGCTTCAAAGAGACCCCTTCGTAAGAAACCACGCCTGGCTGATGCACTTCAACAATCAAATGAACACATGGAACAATTGAGGGAAACAATATCTCAAAATGTCATCACTCCAGAGACGCGAAGCACTGAGAGAAGAGAGGACAGAGAATTCTTTCGTGAAATGTTTGGAATGATGGGAATGACGCAGATGTTAACACAGGTGCAGGGGGGTACTGGTAATCAAAAGTTACCACTCTTCCATTCATTCCCACCCCAAGCAACACAGTATCCACTGCATCCTATACCTCAGCATGCAGTGCAGCACTGCTCACCATATTACAGCGACAGGCATACTCCACCTCTGAGTAGTTCAAGATGCTGTTTACGATACACTGACAGGGAGACACCAACACTGCCTGATTTGTAGAGTGAAGGTGTTGACCATTGAACAGTGGTGTTATAGCGATAACGTTGTTTTAGTTCTTGTTATCCATTTCAAAGGCTATCCTGATAGCCTGGAAGTCACCTAGATGCTGTTGACGGAACGTTCCTTTGGAAACCAGTATAGTTAATCCTTTTTAGGATATGTTGTTTTATACTGAAAATTATGGAAATGCAAAATAAATAATGGATGAAAAATTTATGTCATTAGTTCTCTCCCGTAGATGATTACTAATAATGTATATAATGAGTTCTCTATAAGGTGTCTGTCTCAGATAGAGATGAATAACAGAAAACAACTAGAATTTCGTTGAGAACAGAGTAATGTCCACCTTGCCACATAGATTAAAACAGTTCATTACATTCACGTCACTTCTTTCTCACTCTCTGCAGGGAACTGACTCAATTCTTGTTTTACAATGTCTTAAATAAAACTTTTGGTATCTTTTTAATTGAATGATTGTTCTCTCACACAAAAAGGATTACCCCTTACATGCAAAATTCTGATGCATCTAAAATAACAAGGGAGCTGCTTTCTTGTGGCAGAAATTACTTTATGGGGCTAAAATAAACTTTACTAAGGTTAGATACCTCAGAGGTTCTAATGACATGTCATAATTACCCTCATCTGTCTCATAAGAGTTATCTCACATGGGCTTACTTTGACCACAAAAACAGTTCTGTTATGGTGCTTGATAGTAATATATAACAGTTCTGTTATAGTGCTTGATAGCTAACAAACAAAATAACTGAAAAAAACTTGTAAACTTTATTTTAACTGTTGTCAAAACTAGAAAAGGAACATAAGCCTTTGGGCTATAACAAATATCAACAACACTGTAAATGACTATTCTTGCATCCATTGACCAATGTTTGCAACCTTGCACATCTTATAGCAACAGAGATGAAGTAATTTTTCTAACAGTTTATTAGTTGACTACTTCTGGCATCATCCTTAATTCTCTGCTATATATTGACATAAAACACTTTTTATTAGCTGAGCATTTCCAACACCCACATCATCAGAAAGAGGACCAAGTGTGGGTGGCTTATTCATTTCCTCAGCATCCCCGCTATCCCATTCTTCAAGGTATTCAACATCTCCCTCTTGGTATATGTTGTGCATTATACATGAAGCAATTATATGTTGAACTACATTGGCCAGATCACATTCCAAAGGATGTAGAAGACAATGCCACCTCCCCTTTAACAGACCAAATGTTCTCTCAATCTGAATACGAGCACGATTTAATCTGTAATTAAAATATTCCTTTTCAGGTGAAAGACTGGATCCAGTTTAATCTTTCATTAGATGTTTACAGAAAGGGTATGCAGGATCCCCAACAAGAAATGGTTCAATAGCTGTCCCATTTAAGTCTCTCGCTAACGTGTTGTGGCCTGCTACCACAGTCCCACTGATAACTTTTTGTCCAAATCTTTGAGCGACTGAATACACGTACATCATGAGCCCTGCCTGGCCAACCAGCAAAAATATCAATTATACAACATTCACTGTCAATATACAATGACCGAATGGAATGACTTTCTGTTAAAATAGTGCCACACAAAATTGCCATGAAAATTTCCCTGTAATACTCATTCACGTATACTTAACAGTATCAATCATTGTTAAACAAAATCGAAAGGGGTACAAGCAAATTTCCATGTAATACCCATTTACGCATAAAAAAATTTTTTCAAACACTTCTGGCCAAAACAGGTCTATGGAATTTTCCATGTACATGTAATACTCGTGCACACAAAACAGTATCGTACATTCTTAATCATAACAGGTACATAAAAATATTCATGTAATACTCATTTAAACGTAAAGAAAAGAAAAAAATTGAACGGGTACATGGAAATTTCCATGCAATACCCATTTACGCGTAAAAAAAATAATTTCAAACACTTTTGGCCAAAACGGGTCCATGGAATTTTCCATGTACAGGTAATACGTACTCGCGTATACAAAACAGTAACAAACATTCTTAATCAAAACAGGTACATAGAAATATCCATGTAATACTCATTTAACGTTAAAAAAAAAACTAAAAAACAATTTCAAACGTTCTTGGCCAAAAAGCGTACATAGAACTTTCCATGTAATACTTATTAATGTATATCAATCATTCTAAGCCAATTTAAACAGGTACAAGGAAATTTCCATGAAATACTTTTACGATTTCATTGTGCCGGATAGTGCCTCACCAAAATGATCCATGGAAATTTCCATGTAATACTTATTATCCACGTATACAAACAGTATCAAGCAGTCCTGACCAAAGCGGGTACATGGAAATATCCATGTAATACTCTTTCACGCGCAAAAAAGTATAATAATTTCAAACTTTCTTTGCCCAAAATGGGTGCATGGAATTTTATAGGTATTACGGACTCATTTGCTAAAAATTTAGTGTCCGAAATACCTTTTCAAAACAGGTTTATGGAAATTTCCATGTAATACTCATTCAAATATTCAAAATAGTATCTGATTTGTGTCAAAAGCAGGTCCATGGAAATTTCCATGTCATACCCAATCACGCGTATACAAAGTAATTACTAAAATTTTACTTAATTGTTATTCACGTGTGTTCTTTGAGATAAAAGTGTTTCAATAGGGTAAAGGTTGTTACAGCTAACGGCAAATTTCTTTCCGTTGCATTCAAATGAAAAAAAATCTTGCGCTAGACTTTTTTTAAGACAGACGGTCAAAAATTTTCAAACTTTTTGCCTTGTGGCGAAATTTGTTTGCTTTTTAACGGCTAACGGCTAACCTCATTGAAATGACTCTTGACTGATCTGTTCGAAACTTTCACTCAAACAATTTTTCCGGCGAAGGGATCATAAATCTACATTCAGTACGATTGTCTTGCAAAGCAATTTCTCTACTTGTCGTTATCTTTAGACCCTGATCCCTCGCATGCTGAACAGCTCAGTGTGACAGCTTCTTTCCTAAAACCAGAAACAGGCTTCTCGTCATTATATACGGATAATAAGTTCATGTTCCTTCCAACCGACGGTTTCAGGCAGGAACTCACTGAAACATAAAAATAAGGGATAAACAAGTTATTACCTTTTGCAGCTATTGGCATTGTTTAAAGAAGTTTTGACAGCAGGCTACTGCAAGTCAGCGATTTTGTCTCACTTCCATTAACCATTTTCGTAACTGTATTATGGCACAGAAAATAAAGGACTCAATGTCTGTAAAATGTGCAGATTTAGTACATTTTGTTTGTATAATTGTGTCTTACCTAGAGTATATGAGTGTCCAAATTCTAATACAATCCCTCTTGGAGGCATGAAAAGCTTTCTGATGTGCTGCATGAGGTCCAACTCATTCTCAGCCACAAACCAATTTGTGGCACTTTTCGATGGTGTGCCAACAATAATGACACAATTTTTTTTGACGACATCTGTCAGTCCAGGGCCAGCTGTTTGCAAGAGATTTAAGCATTCAGAGACTATCATGCCACACTGAGTCGTTTAATTTATCACTAAATCAAGACTTAACCCTAAATGGAAATTGGAAACTTTCTAAACCTAATGACAAAAACAAACAAAATGTTACCTTTAGCGGACATCCTACTCCAGGCAACATACAATGTGTAAGCCATCCCTCGCAGGGTACATTCCTCCGGGGTTTGTGTAAGGGATTCATCTCTTTCTCTTACAACAATGATGTAGTGAGTCATCTTTAGCCTTGTGTTCAGGCCACATATCTGCCTTAAAGTAGACTTTAATTTTTCCTCACTCCAGTTCTGGAAAGTTGTCAAATTTGAAAAATTAAAAGCATGTCAACAATAGCCTCATTTGCATATAAGAATCTTGTTGAGAGAATTTAAGAAAAAGGAAAAACAAAACAAACAAAAAAATCAAGCGATGAGCTTACTTTCTGTTTCTGTATAATGATTAGATCAGCACCACCAAAGGGGATTCCTTCAAGTGATACGGCAGAGACATTATGATCCTCAGAAGAAATTGCGCAATAAAATTGCCCATTGATGCGCGAAAGTATAGAGCGATCTGAAAAAAAGAGGAAAAAAAGCCATATAAGTACAGTTTAAAGTGATAGCATCGATTGCTTTCGGCACAGAAACATTCTTCTGTATCATTTCTAAGCTGTTGGTACGGTAATTAACCAAAAGTGAAAGAATTTCCTAAATAACTTGCACCTATTATCGCCTTCTATTAGTTGTAGGAACTAACTATACCGTTGTCTTCTTCTGCCACTTCAGCTTGAAGGGCTCTTTCGACGAGTGCCATGAATTCAGCAATTGCCTTCCCCTTTTTGACAGTGCTGATAAACGGCTGAAGGACTTCGCGTCCAGTGAAATGGGGAAACCTTTAATGCCAAGCAAAGAAAAAAGCTGTAAGAGCACAATTACTCCCCTCCATTAAAAAAAATTATGATAAAAATACTGTACTTGGCAATTTATCTTGTGGATTTGAGCTTAGTGTTTTTTAACTATTTCACTATTCTAAAACAAGGCCATTGTACAGAAAATGGATCATAAATTGATAGATGCATTTCAAAGAAGAATTTTTTTATCACAACGGACATGGACACATGAACAAAACTTTATGTTTAAGTAGAAGTGTAATCAAAAGTGGTAATAATTGAGTTTCGAAGTTGTTAAACTGTTATATTGAATGAATACCTCTCCTCCGCCTCCTTCCATGATCGACAGCCAGCTTTCTTTACGAATTCCGCCTTCAGAGCTGCTGTGTTTTTTACCTCTATTGCCCTTCCTTTAATTCTGCAAAAGACAGTTTCTCATCCGCCAAATTCCCCAACAGCTCCACTAGCTATTCAGTATCTAGTCACCTCAGGCACTTGAACATTGAGGCAACGATGTTGGGCTGTTGCACCGCTCCGCAAAGCAACTTTTTGGCCTGAGAGACGCTGCTTGTCTGGTCCTTTATTTCAAATTTCTCATATACCAGAAATACTTGTTCTAAGGCCGAGAAGGCTGGCTCCTCGAATCCACTAAGCAGATATATGAATTCAAGAGACTCCTACAAAAGAGTGCAGTGTTGGATGCTTTTTTTCATTTATTCCTTATCATTATGAGTTAATTAGTTTACCTTTGAATTAATAACTGAACTGCAGTAGTTTCTCCATTCAGCTGTCTTCTGTCCCTTGAACTCATCTCTTAAAATTGTATGGCACAGCTTAACCTTAAAGAATATGACATAAATTATTCATTACACTTTAGCCATATCACTAATACTGGTTTTATTACAAATTGAGGGACTAAATTTGTATTTAGCCAGACAGCCCAAGAAAACAATTTCAATAAAATGGGAGAAAAACATTAAAAAATTGTACCTAAGAAATAATACGAAGACAAAAAATAACTTTCTCTCTGCTTGTGTATCTAGACCGCACAAGAGGACTAGAACATACATGACAATGAGACAAATTTCTAGAAAGAGTAGCCTGCGAAGCAAGACCTGGGGAAAGGTGGGGGATTGGGGGGAGCAGAATGTGCAGAGGGGAAAGGGAGGGCTTGCCACAGACCCCCACTAACTAACGAAACGCCCCCTATTTTCATATTCATATCGTCTTGCATGTGTCAATCAGCCCCTCTTAAAATTAATCAATCAGAAAGAGCCATTAGCTAGAGCTCAGTGAACCATGCAAACTGTCAAAACAACAACTAAAACTTGCTCCATGTGAGCGAGAAATGTCAGACGACAAGGAGAATCTGGTATCAAAATCTAAGAGAGGAATAATGCCAAAAGTTAATCCAGATGGCGTAGTTTGCCGGTTTCGCGGGGTAGATTTAAAAAATAAATTTGGAAGTGGCTTCAAGAGTTTTGTAAACATTTTTAATCAGATTCGATGAATATATGAAGTTCATATATTTTGAACTACGGTTATAGATACGTATGATGCACAATCCTCGCAGTAGAGAGCGCTAATTATGCAATAGCGAAAATCAGACCTGAAAAAACTCAGGCCTGTACGGGATTCGAACCACTGATCTCTGCGATACTAGGGCAGCGCTCTACCAATTGAGCTAACAAGCCAACTGCGAGGATCGTGCATCAAACGTATCTATAACCGCAGTTCAAAATATATGAACTTCATATATTCATCATATCTGATTGATCATCACGGGTTTATTGTGAATCAACTTAACGGCCTGCTCCCAGTTGGCTTGTTAGCTCAATTGGTAGAGCGCTGCACTAGTATCGCAGAGGTCAGTGGTTCGAATCCCGTACAGGCCTGATTTTTTTCAGGTCTGATTTTCCCTATTGCATAAATAGCGCCCCCTACTACGAGGATCGTGCATCATACGTATTTTTAATCAGAGTCAAAGGGATGTGTATCTTCACCGATCGCCTTCAAACGGTCGGTTTTCACTTCGAAAATAAGTCGCACGTATCTCAAATTATATGCCTTCCTTGTGCAAGAAAAGCTAACAGTTTTTGCCAGTTTTATGAACTGTTGAATAAGGCTGCTTCTCAATGTCCAGATTCCCGCAATGTTTCATCGAAATGAAAGTTCTCAACACCGACAGGAAAAAGTCCAGGTAGAAAGAGCTTGCATGTCTGCTCCCCGGCACATGCAAAACCTACATCTAGCAGGGAAGCGTTGTTTGACTCGCCGACGAAAGGACAACCCTCAACTTCAGCGATGGATACAAATATAAACATTGATGATTTGGATCCAACATCCATCGGCTTTGCAATGTTGTGGTTAAGGGCACGTTTGAGAATGAAGACGCCATTCTTATCAAGGCCTTCAGCTTGAACAAGTGGATGGCTGCCACAAATATTCTACTTCGACATTGATTCTTGACGGCAGAACTTCTTGAAATCACCATCGTCCCCAATTTTGTAAAGGGTAGTCGCCACGAAGACTGTTTAGTTCAAGGGTTGATTGACGTGTTGCTCTCAGCCACTGGGAATTTTTCGTCCATACAAGATCGGAAATTTCGTTAGTTAGTGGGGGTCTGTGGCAAGCCCTCCCTCTCCCCACAGCACATTTCACTCGCCCCAATACCCGCTCCTCTCCCCCGGGGCTTGCTTTGCAGGCTAAGAAAGAGCAGAACTTAATACCTTATCTTGAGAAGTCATTTCATGATGGAAGCGGTCCATCGGGTTGTGCTTGAACGCAAGTTTCAGCATGTCTTTTTTGGCATTTCTATAAGATAATCTATAATTTCGTGATCAGGAAGTAGAAGTGTTACAAGAGCGTGGCGGAAAAATGTTGATATTGTGTTGCTTCGTATTTCATAGCAAAATCTCCTGTGCGGAGATAAAGCTCTGCCTTACTAACCTTTAAACAAAATGATCTCCGTGTATTTATACTTGATATTCTCCGCATCTTCCGTTAGCATAGCCTGCATGGCCGCTCTTCAGTGGTTGCCACCGATCACCTCTAACTCTTTTGAATCAAGCTTGTCCTGTTTGAATTCGTTTGGCATTGAAACGCCTTTGATTATCGCCAACAATGGCTTTTGACCAAAAGGGACCTCATTATCCTTAAATTCGGTCATGAGAGATTTCACAAACACTTCATCGAGATCCGGAAGTGTGTAATCTTTCCTTGGGGCTTTTAAGCTCAACACGAAAACTTTTCGAGACCCTGCACAAAAATGGGCTACTTTAGGAACCAATATACGCAAAAATTCAGTAATGAACAATTTCGAATTCCCACCACACGAAAGCTTTACAATAATCACTCGCGCAAAGATATGGCGTAGCATTGCTGTGACGAATCCACTACTGGCTCATCTCCACTTTCGCTTGAAGATGTAGATGCACCGGATACAGATGAGACATTGGCGCTCACATTTACATTTGTCGACGTAGACACGGTAATCGACAAGGTCTCAACACCAAGGGAAAATTGTTCACTTGGTTGTACCAAAATAGTGTTTGACTCATTCTCATCTCGCCGGTTTTTGGCTTGATTTTCCTTGCAGCCACTGGTAGAGAAACTACTTGCAGGTCGTTTGCCAGAACTTGACACGGGGAAGAATTCTACATCAAGTAATTTTCTGACTTGTTCTCCAAATCTTGAAATGTGAGAAATTTCTCAGTACAACTGTTTATTGAGGTCGTCGGCGGGATTTAAGAATGTAACGTCCAAAAGAAGACTTTTTCCAAGTTGTATTTTACCTAAGAAACAATGAATGACTTGTGAAATATCATAAAACCATTTTACCTTATCTTTCAGGAAATACGTTGGTGTGAAAAGTAAATTAGATTGAAAATGCGGCATCGGCGGCTTATCCAAACACGTTTGGCGGAAACAAAGACCAGAAACGGAACTTTCTTGCGCCATTTTTGAAAAGTGTTGCACATTGATTGCTATTGTGCTCGCATTCCAAAACGCTTTAAATTTTTGTGGGAAATTTCATGTAAGCTACCAACTAAAGTAAAATTATTTTCTTTGATTACCGTAGATAGGTAGTAAAAAATTAAGAGTGAATGGTCAGAGTAAGCTAAATGCCAAAAGAGGGAAATCCACTGCTATAGACAGGCCAAGTTTACTCAGTGCAAACCTTTTGGAAGCCAAATCAAATGCAGCTAATCTCAGACTCGAGAACATTTATTCTCCTCGATCTTAATTTTCTATTGCATGATGAAAAAGGATCTTCATCTCGTACAAACTCAACATGATCTTTCTCAGAGCAATTCTCTTTTCTTCTCACTAAAGATTAAAATTTTTAAAATTCTCAAAACGAAACGTATCTTGAGTTTCCTTAGATCTTCACTCGTGGGCTTCATGTGAACAACAGACCCAGGATCAGTGCCATCCTGTGCTAGAATGGGTCATTTATTGTGATGATGCAGCATGCGTACCTCTCCCTTTTCTGCTTTCGTGAAACACCACTCTCTGCCGGAATAGTGCCGCTTTTCCCTTTTTCCATCTTTCGAGTAAGGTAGTGAGGACCCTCTACTGCGTGTTGTTACCATATCTTTTCACTAACTGAATTTGTTGAGCATGGCTTGTCAAATAGCTGACCGGCATGAACCCTGAAGAATGTGCGACGACAATTTTGAATCCGTCTCGTGTTTATTGGTTAATATGCACACCTTATACGAAATGCTTTTGTATGCCCGATGACATAGGAGTTTTGAAATTTCCGACAGCCGCACCACGCTGTCGAAGAAATCGTTAGTTTTTTCAAACTGAAATAGGAATACATGAACGGCTATGGATATGGATTACTCTAGTTCGGTTGCAGAAGAGCCTCTGTCACTCTCGATTCTCTCAAGTTTCGCCAAAGAGCCTTTGGTAGAAACATCAGTAACTGAAGGAAGCTTTGAGAGGGGAGCTATGAGAATAGACAAGTCAGCCGTGGAAGTATTTTAACCTCTCTTATCAAGAGAGTTTGAAATACTTAAGAGTTTGAAATATTTTGAGTGTTGAAGAGTCTGACGAATCGTCAGACTCTTCAAGAGCTGAAACACTTCTCTTGCCTGAGCACAGAGCTTCCAAAGAGCAAGAAGTAGAAACTTCTAGCACTGCAGGTTGTGAGGACGATAACAAAGTGGTCCTTTCTGAAAATGAAAGCTTCAGCAGTAGCAAGGCGCGAAGCGGCAACTTTGAAGGTAACATTTCTAATCAACTCTACCCTAACTTCAAAAACAAAACGTTTTTCTTTATGTTTGAGGATAGTAATTCAATTCAAAAACACTGTAGTTGATCTAGGCAGAAAAGTAGAGGAATTCTTTGATGTTCTCAAAGTAACAGATCTCGTTGTGAAAAGCCGGAAAACTGCTTGCCAGCTTGTACCATCTGTACAATTCAAATCTATTCACGAGGCCAAAGAGCAATTAAGAGCTCCTCCAAGTATTTTTCCTCCACTCTTTCAAATGATGGTAAAATCGTGGACGTCGCTGAAAAAAACGATATATCAGTGTATTCCAAAAGGGAATTTTTCCAACTTATCCAAAGTGAAAAACGAGATAGGAACGAACTGACCTCAAAAACCCAATGCTGGAAACGTGCAAAAATTAGAGAACTGAAACCTCATTTTATCAAAGTTGAGGATCATTCCAGGAGGTTTTGCCCCAATTTCAAAGAATTTGACAAGTTTCCGACTTTAGACGTGGGGGAAGACCGCGAATCCAAACGGGCTTTGGGCTGCGCATATAAAGCAAGTAAAAAGGCTTATTGTGGACATTGTGAAGAGCACGTACTAGATAGTGAGCTGGATTTGCACTGCAAAGGGGAGCCTCACAAATCCATAATACAGCAACTAGGATACTGGAACAATCTTGATGCCCTAATCTAAAAACTACCATCTATTGAGAAATTAGAGGATCAATAAAAAAGGCATTTCGATGTATTTTGATAAATTTTTTGATGTTAACCAGAATTGTAACATGAAGAGCTGAGTTTACGTAATTTTTGTTATTCAGTTCTACTATGTACGGGGAAGGTGGAAGGAATGCCTGACCTGATAATAAAACATATTTAAAGTTCTAATTTAAAAATATCTGTCAAGGATTCAAATTGTCTTCAACTTAGAAAGTTTTATCATAGCTTCTTAGTTGTCATCTTAGCCAAATTATGCATGTGGTAATAAAAAAGGAGAAGTTGAAATTTCTTGCCTCGTGAACAAAGAGACACGTTTAATTTCTGCCGTAGGGAAAGTTCGTGACATGAGAAAACTTGGAGGTTACGATCGCAAGAAGTGTCATGCTGCTTCTTTGAAAGAAGGTGAGGCTAGGCTCTAGCCAAAGAAGTGATAATTGTGGTATTTAGATAAGGAAGTATCACGAACTTCCCAATGACATATCGTCACGTATTCCTGAGAGTCGTTTATTAGAAAAACTGGGTTCGAAATACAGAGTGGACGTAAACACCAAAACAGCCAACAGGGTAACGACTTAAAAAAATAAACAACCCCACCAATCCGCCATTATTTTGTTGCTGGCTATGCCATATAGAGCAGAACAAGTGGGGAAGAGTAAACGTTTTGGTAGTTTTTGGTAGAGAGAGGAAACTTGGGTGATTTGTTTCCACCGTTCGCTGTTTTGTTGTTTACGATCCACAGTCATTTACTGCAAAATTAAGGCACGAAGGCAATTACTCAGCCTGGTTCTCAGACGATCCAAGAGCGCGCTCGTGATTTTGACGGATATTTGAGCAATTGGATTCAGAGATATTCATCATTCTGTGGGTTTCTTTATATTTATAGTGACAAAATCTGGATGTTATGCTGAGAAATGCTTGGAAGCCATGGATCTTGCAGAGATGTGCATGATACGTACGAATCTTCAGGGCAATAATGTGCAGCAAAAAAGGCAGATCGTACTTGATTGGCTACGGATGCATGCCAAACCAAATGAAAGGTACAGTACATCTTATGTTGTCCTTTAGTTTAACCAACAGCTTTCTTCTCCTAGATTGTCTAAATCATTAATAAGACTAAATCAGATAAGTAGCCATCTCTTCAAAACGTGATTCCTGTTTGTTTCTTAGTGACCTTCAAAGCATCCCTTATTATCTTAGCGGATAGAAAGTAGGCAGTACAGCATACTGCGTGGTTTTTGGACTGAGCGCAGGAGCTCTAAGTGAGACGTTTTGCAATTTTCACGCTGGTTTAAGAGTTTTGCAAAAATCAAGATGCAAGAATTTAAGTCACAAGAGACTTATGGCCAAAACTTGGATGGAGGCATTCTGTAAAAGGGTAATGAATGCTCTGATCGACAGAATGCCTTATTAAGATTGATTGCTTCTTCACTGAACCATGGTATAAAGACAGACCTGACAAAGGTGGCTAATTAAGTCCTATGCGTCTCCACTTCTTAAAAAAGAAGAAATAAAAACAATAGAATACGACAATAAAACGAGTTTTGTTTGGCATTTGGTTTAGATGTGAGCCTGTCTTAATGCAAACTTGTAGAAGTATCCCTCGCAATATATTGCACTGATTACTTTGAACTCCTCAGTGCACTCAGCCATAGTTTAACAGAAATCCTAGTAAGCTGAACTGATCTGTTTGTGTGCTATAAATCTTTCTTGTTTGACAGATTGGCGATAAGATGCCTGACACAGGAGCATTGCATCTTTCAAGCTTTCTGGACAAAATCATCATGTTTGGTTATTTGAAAGCTGATATGGAAGATGAGAATGAAGATGTCATCCATTACAGTATTTTTTGTCATCTCTTGAGAGATGTGTTTCCTTTTGTTAAAATACCCAAGGTGAAATAGAGTTCCTGAATTTGTAGAGTTAGTTTTGAAAGGTTATGTATAATCGATGATATACTAAGAACAATTGTTGTTTTAAATCCCTGGATCAGATGTAGCTTTCATGCAACTTTGATTACAGTAACCCCAGACTGCAAAATAACAATACATTACATCAAAGCAATATCTCTAAAGGTTCAGATAATTGATTCCTTGTGACATTTCAGTTTTCAGTACAAAGAAACTGTTGTTTACTGCAGGTAAACTGATTTACAAGATGTGATTACTGCACAGTATTGGGTGAGGAAAAGAGAAAAGCTCAAGATAAAGATGTGCGGAAATACTTGGACAAGCTTTTTGATTTCCACAATGATCTTAATATGCAAGTGCTCAATTAATTTCAGTGAGACACATTGCTTGTGTTGTTTAATGTTAACTGTTTCCTGAACTAAAACGTAATATTCATCTATCGCTTTTTTCGCCGGAAATAAGTTCTTTAATTAGTCCTCTTTCACTGGAGCTTGTTTTTTGGAAAAGCTGATTTTTAAAAATTTACTTCACATTGTGTTTGCCCTCTTGGTTTCTCCAAAATTTTGACTTTTTGTCAACACTTGTTACACGTAAGTGTCAATGGGTTAATAAGTAAAAGGATTACATGCTTGTCCAACTGTGTAAATAGTCAGATTTGAAAAAGTCCTTTGATGGCTCAATTGGACTTGGCCTATTGCTTTGTCCAATTTGGGCTGTCCTCAGAATTTTTTTACATGTAAATAGTAAGTGGTTAGTCATCCCTAGTTTGTGGTTAATCATCATGGTAAATAACACTTCAAAAGAGAAATGTAATTGTTTGTCCCACAATGGGGTCACTTCAGATGTAGATCATGATTCTTCCACCAGGGTTTGACATCTCCGCTAGCTGAGTAGCCTGAGTCTAGTAAAAATTTGGTCGGGCTGGTATAAAACCATGTTTAATAGCTTGCTGGCTAGTAGATAAACATTTTATTAGTTTACTTGAAAACAAGTTTGAATTGTAATGATAATACCAACAAAGAAGGCACAAACCTTTCATCTTCTTGAGTCTTTTTTTGTCTTGTATGTCAATCGTAAACATCATTAGGTGCCAGACTCTGCACTTAATGGTCAATGTCTTCCCCAGTCTTCTCCCTACCAATGTTGCAATGCCTTGCACATCGCTTCACAAGATCGCCTGGCACAATCGCCTCGCATGATCGCTTCGCACTTGAAAATTTACTTAGCTTTTTCCTTAAATAGCATATTACAGTATGTTATCACAGTGAAAGAAAAAATGCCATTCTTTATCATTTTAAATGACCTTGCCAATAAGTTTAGAGGAAGGTTTGTGTGTTTGGGGTTGAAGTAAACCTCCAGGCAAATCGATCCGGGCTACCAAGTTGTGTTTCAGGCTAGTAAATTTTAGAAATTACCAGCCCAGTGGCTAGTAATGCAGGTAACCAGGTGTCGAACCCGGTTCCACTGCATATAGCTAGTCTTCTTTAGGCAATGAGGTCAATTAAGTACATGGATGAAACCCCATGGCTATGATTGGTGTATCTTTGGATCAGCTGTTGCACAGTTCTCCTGCTGTTGTGTTTTTTGATCATCAACATCCAGGCTTCTGTCTGTTCAGCAACTGTCCCTATTGATATTGTTAGGATGAAGTGGTATGTGAATTGCCTCTTTAATCCTGCTTGTGTAGAATTGGGGATCATGATCCATAGACTTTACTTTGTTCCAGAGCAGGTGTTAATCTTGTGTTGTGGGTATGCTGTGAAGCAGTGGAGGTCTGCATCTTAGGGAGTTCGATGTATTGGGTTGAGTAAGATAAAAAAACACAACAACAGGAGAGCCATGGCAGTGGACCACAGAGGGAACTTGATCTGAAGATGAACTAATCACAGGGGTAGAATTCCATTCAATTTCAGCTTGCACAACAGCATATAGGTGATGTGTACTCAATCTACCTCATCACCTGAAGAAGACAAGCTGTATGTAGTTAAAATGTTCTTATCCACATCCAAAGTGACTGCATTATGAGACAATGATCATTTTTGTCTTTTGAAGTACTGTAACATAATTATTTATTCACATAGATGAACCTTCCAAATGTTACACTTGCACATGTCTTTCATGAAGATCAATTTACACAAATTCATCTGCTAAACGAGCTGGTGGCATGAAACTATAAATAAAATTTGGCACTAAGTTAAATTGATTGTGGTTAAAAAGACTTTTTTGAAATAAAGAACAAAGTTTGTTTGAATTAAAATCATTGTGTAAATTTATTTAACCACAATTTTGTTCACATATTAAATTTTGCTGTAAGTGTTATTGCAGCGTATCAAGCTTTAATCGGCCATACTGTCGCAACTTCCTCACTCACCTACAAAATTTTGTGTGACATTTGTCGAAAATTTAGACAGTACTTCCATTCAGCCTCAAATCTTCAGTCAAACAAAAACTAGAAAGTAAATCAGTTCTTGAAGATATCATTTAACTCTGTGTAGCTCACTTCTGTTCACTATTTTTACCAGAAAAAAGTGAATTTCAGGTTCATCGTTCACGTTTTTCACATTCATGCTGTTTTGAAAGCACATGGATTGAAATGTCAAAATATTGTTTTGACTCTGAGTTTATTTCTTGGCAGTAAGTTAGCTTGTGCAAGTCCTTTGCATTTAACAATATCAAAGCAATCTTCTACATTTCAGTGGGAAGTTGTACTCAGAATTTTTTGTCGGAAAATTTCATCTCAGTCTCTCTTGGGAGAAATGAATTCTGTCAACTTGATTAGTGCTTTTCAACTTAAGATTATGGCCTAATCTTTCATTCTTGTGGGCTTTTCACTGCCTCTTTGTAATCAGCTGTGAGCTTTTATGAAGGAAAACACCACTTAACCCTTTTGCTCCCAAGATCTCATTAGTAATTCTCCTTACTGTTTGTCATACAATTCTTATGATGTTTCTTTGGAGAATTTGGAATCTGATCAACTAATAATTCCCTAATTGATATTTTTTCTTTTTTCTCATCACTTGTCTTCTTGATATTGTATTGGCATTGTAAGGAGAAATTCTCTTTTGGTCACTTGTGAGAGTGAATAGGTTAAATCTCTAATTCTGTTTTGGGTAAAAAAAATGCCCTTGGCTCTGATTGGTCAGCTCATAAACACCAGTTTGTTTTTAGACAATAACAATTATGGGGAAACTTAGACGCATCTGGGTCATGAGTGGCTACAGTTACTTAATCAGCTCTTTTGAAAGCTCTGTAGTTAATAGTTTTTTTCATGTAATCCTCAGGACAAGTAATCCTATCAGTTTCGACAAGCAATTCCGCTGCCATATTTTCGGATGGGCACTCGGGGCAACGCTTATACCACACATATTTAAGAAGGTGAATGATAAAGTCAAGGAAGACTACACACAGGTTGTGGAAACCCATGGAATAGATGTTCAGGGCCCACAATCTCCCCTCAAGAGGTGGCCTGCTGATTTCCATTGGAAGTTTGATTATAAAAACATCAACGGAAATAGAGAGGCCA
>NC_142519.1:47071612-47084112 GCF_964205215.1 Stylophora pistillata
ATCACTACTTCACCCTGAAAATACCAGAAGGCATCCGCCAGAAAGGAGAGTCACTTGGCCATTAAAAGAAATCATTGCAAACAAGGAAAGAGTTAAAGAAAGACAAAAACAATTGGAGGCTGCTGGGAATAGTGTGGGTTTTTTGGGGCAAAAACCTGAAGGTGTCCATGAGGATGTGGATGATATGGTCAGAACTCAAGTTGCTCCCGTGCGAGTGATTTATGCTCAAAATTAAGACATACAATGTATGCCCAACTCAATTAAGCCTCCTCCTCATGCAAACTTATAGCTATTTTAATTTGGCCAAAGCTGTATGTACCCACCAAACCTTTCCATCATGTCTTTTATTCAGATGCAGTGTCAGCCACAGCTGAATTTTCCTTTAGGTGACCACACACACACACACACACTAAAATGCCTATCAAAAGGCTTTCATAATTGACTCAATTTATAATTTGTTTACAATTTCAGGTGTACAGTGGAGCTTATAGGAGGCAGACAGCTGTGGTCACCGAGGTAGATACCTTTGAAGGAGTTCTGCCAGGTTGCATTGTTGCGGTTAATCTTGAGGGATACTACAAACCTACCCATTTGGCAAAGGTAAAGGAAGTCACTAACTCTTCCTTTATTGTGGAGTGGCTAAAAGGTTCTTACAAAGGAAAGTGGGTATCATGGCCTGGATGGACTTCCAGCCAAATTCCTAAAGAAACCGTAATCTATTTTGACATCGAATTAGATGAGAATGATAAACTAAGGAAGGAGTCTGTCCAGTACTTAAGAAGGAGATACAAAGAGTTAAAAATAGGTGAAATGCATGATTGAGTACGCATGTATATCTAGGTTCTTTAATTGATCCAGAAGTGCATGGAAATTCCCATAGATCTTCCATCGACATGGTAAAATTTAAGATGTTCAGCTATAATCAATCTATACATGTACATCGAAATTTCCATAGACCTTCCATTAACATGGTATAATGTAAGATGTTCAGCTATAATTGATCTAAACATGTGCATAGAAATTTCCATAGACCTTCCATTAACATGGTATAATGTAAGATGTTCAGCTATGATTTATCTAGACATATGCATGGAAATTTCAATAAACCCTCCTTTAAAATGGGATAATGTAAGATGTTCAGCTATTATTGATCTAAACATGTGCATGGAAATTTCCATAGACCTTCCATTAACATGGTATAATGTAAGATGTTCACCTATAATTGATCTAAACATGAGCATGGAAATTTCCATAGACCTTCCATTAACATGGTATAATGTAAGATGTTCACCTATAATTGATCTAGAGATGTGCATGGAAATTTCCATAAACCTTCCATTAAAATAGTATAACGTAACAATCGCCATGTTCAGCTATAATTGATCTAGACATGTGCATGGAAATTTCTATAGACCTTCCATTAACATGGTATAATGTAAGATGTTCAGCTATAATTGATCTAAACATGTGCATGGAAATTTCCATAGACCTTCCATTAACATGGTATAATGTAAGATGTTCACCTATAATTGATCTAGAGATGTGCATGGAAATTTCCATAAACCTTTCATTAAAATGGTATAATGTAACAATCGCCATGTTCAGCTATAATTGATCTAGACATGTGCATGGAAATTTCTATAGACCTTTCATTAACATGGTATAATGTAAGATGTTCAGCTATAATCGATCTAGACATGTGCATGGAAATTTCCATAGACCTTCCATTAAAATGGTAAAATGTAACATGTTCAGCTATAATTGATCTAGACATGTGCATGGAAATTTCCATAGACCTTCCATTAAAATGGTATAATGTAAGATGAAATTTCCATAGACCTTCCAATAACACAGCAAAATTTAAGATGCACAGTTATAATTGATCCTGACATGTCTATGGAAATTTCCAGAGATCTTCCATTGACACGGTAAATTCAGTAACATTATAATCGATCCTGAAATGTGCATGGAAATTTCCAAGGATTTGCTTATTAAGTGACCTGGTATAATGTAACATGCATATGATTTTTAAAGTCCCTTTGAATTATCATCTCTATGGTAATGTCTGAATATACATTTGTAAAAAAAATTCTCAGAAAAATCGCTTTCAGATATGCCATATCCTAATTGGTATATCTAAAGCACGTATCTATAAATTTCAGTTAATACTGAGTTCTCAAAAGAAAGTCTGTTTTTGTTGTTAAAGTTGTTGTAATCAATTCAACTGTGGAGTGGCTTTTATAGACTATTAAACTTTTTTCTTCCATATAGTTTAGCATCCTGGTAAGAAAGATACATTGTAGAGTACATGTTACCCAACATATACTGAAGTGGCAAAGAAGCATCTCTTTGATTGTCATTTTTACCAAATTTTCTTTACTTCAGAAAATCTGCACTTAAAAAAATTACTTGTTTTCAGCTTATTGATAGATTTATTTCATTGTAAAGCGTAAGCTTAAGAAATTGTGGCATGCAAGTGACTGAATGGATTCTCAGTTTTGATCACGTACCGAAATATCGCAGTTTGAACTCACCATAAACTTTCAAAATCATACCTTTATAAATGGCCGCTCGACCCTAGTATCGGCCAGTCGATAAGTGAACTGTTGTCTCTTCTTTTATCTCCACGGTGCCAATGACTTGCTTTTCATTTATACCCCTCGCTATGCTCTCGTTTTCCCATTGAACCGATGAAAGGTACATTCAAAGACGAGCGCCAAATGGAGTTTTTTTGTTTCCGATCACGGGCATGGTCAGGTGGATACTTTGGGAATTGTCATTGGCTTGTAAAAAGAATCCCCTGGCTTGCCTGATTGTAGTCTCAAGAGAAGCGCAGAAGATTATTTTGATTTCTCTCATCCGTACCCTGCGCTTTTGGACGATGGATTAATCTTGGATCCATGTTTTGAAGATGTTATAAATAATTATGTGAACTCACTCTATGTAGAAATAATCGAGAAGAATCGAACGTACTACAAATGAAGGGTTTGTGGCCAAGAGTTGTCAGAGAGACAAAGAATTGAAACCTCGCCTCGAGTTGTGTTCACGGAGAAGGTGAAAAATAACAGAAGCCAATCACAACTTTGAATGTGATTGCAAACGTGTTTTACCCTC
This sequence comes from Stylophora pistillata, assembly GCF_964205215.1. Lineage (NCBI taxonomy): Eukaryota > Metazoa > Cnidaria > Anthozoa > Scleractinia > Pocilloporidae > Stylophora > Stylophora pistillata. The sequence continues at coordinate 47,074,727 of NC_142519.1, forward strand.
ATTATTATAAAAGATAGATACCACCTTCCGAATTGTAAGAGTTACCAAGGTGATCACAGTACACCTGTCCCAAATCAACAAAGCTAGGTTTCAACATGGCCATCTCGTGCCCGATTCCTTAGTCTTTCCCTTCCAGTGAACTAGCAGTGTGTTAAAGAACGTTTCCACCCATTATTAGGATTTTGCTTGTTTTGTTATATTTCGCATGATTAGCGGCGCACTGAGTTATTGGTTCTTTACCTGTAATAGAGACCGGTAGAATGTAACCGGAAATATTGACAAAGAATGCGTAGAACGATCGACAAATAATGATGTAATTAACTAGATAATTGCTTGTGAAATCATGTGTTAAGATTAACGATGATAAGATTTGTCTAACAGACCCTTGCAACAGGAATTACTGGGATCAACCAATTAGGAAATTATGTAGAAAACTAAGCCCTATCCGACCACACCAGACCTACGTATCTGGATGTGGATATCTCTAGCCAATAAAAGTGGCACTTGTGATCCTAAGTCAGTTAGATCGTAGAGCAGAACGTGAACTGTTGAAATGGAAAGCCAGTTTAATGGAACAGATTAAAAAGATTTCGCCACTGGATGAGCAGATCTTAGAAGAGTTGGCAGTGGACGAAAAGGCGACAAAGGAGGACATAGCAGATGAGATTGAAAGGAGTGGCCGTTTGAGAGCGGACGCAACACAAATACTGGCGGCCATCGAAGAGCAACTAGCAGAGCAAGGCACCCCTCCTCTACCACCAATGACACCACAGCACGTGCAAGCGAGTTTAAATCTAAGCCAGAGTAATCAGAGCAGCCAACAGAAGGTGGTGCGAGCGAAGCTCCCAAAGTTGGAAGTCAAAAAGTTCAATGGGAAACTCTGCAAATGGCAGGAGTTTTGGGACTTGTTCGAAAGCGCCATCCACCAGAATGATGGGCTCTCAAACATAGACAAGTTCTCGTACCTGAGGAGTTTGCTAATGGAACCAGCACAATCAGCAATCGGTGGGTTTGCGCTGACATCAGCCAACTACGAATCAGCAATAGAACTGTTAAAGAAACGCTATGGCAGGAAGATCATTATTCAGAGAGCACTTGTTAATGAACTGTTGAATGCGTGCTCCGTTTTCAAGGAGAGTGACATGCCAAGACTGCGCAGCCTTTACAACTTCGCAGAAACAAAGTATAGAGCATTGCAGGCCTTAGCAGTGGAAGAACAAAGCCACTCTGAAGTTGTCGTCCCAGTGCTGTTGAAGAAGCTTCCCGACTCCATCCGACTGACCATCACACGAGGAAAGGAGTACTTGCAGTGGGCGTTGGGCGATATGTTGAAGGCACTCCTGGTCGAAGTGGAACTGAGAGAAGACCATTGTCTGACGCAACACCGAGTTGGATCCGGCGATGAAATAAAAGAACCCTTTACCTCCAGTGCGCTGTTCACCCCAAAGGGACAAGATCAAAGATGCGCGTTCTGCCTTGGGATCCATCCTCCTGAGGAATGCAAGGTCACGAACATTGAGGAACGTAAGAAACTTTTACTTAAACTCGGTAGATGTTTCAAATGTATTAACAAGGGCCATCACGCCTGTGACTGTAAGGTCACTGTCAAATGTAAGAATTGTAAGGGTCCTTACAACACGTGTTTGTGTGACGGAAAGTCTCAGAAAGTCTCAGAGGGGGATAACAGTCAACCAGTAGCAAGTAGCCCAAGTAGTTTGCTCGTGGGTACAGAAAGTAAAATCGCTCTCCACACTGCCCAAGCCTTAATAGCGGGAAGTGTAAAGGGTAGGATGAGAGTTTTGTTTGAATCAGGGAGTCAAAGGTCCTTTGTGACAGCTAAGGCTGCAAGAAATCATGGCCTGGGAATTGTAAGAAAGGAATGGGTAGCTATAAATACATTCAGACAGGTAGTTAAGGAATCAGGATTGATGGAAGTCGTTCAGTTTGATATAATGCCTCTACGAGCCAACCGTTCGCTCAGGCTTGAAGCATATGTTGTGCCAGAAATATCCAACATAAGCAACGAGCACGTAGAGGTCGTCAAAAACGACTACCCACATTTGCGTAACCTTTGGTTTTCCGACGTTTGTTAAACCAAGGAAGAGCTCATAATTGACTTATTGATAGGATCATATTATTTGTGGGAATTTCAAAGGGGGCAAACAATACGGGGGGAGTCAGAAGAACCCGTAGCAGTGGAGACTGAGCTTGGATGGGTATTATCGAGCCCCCTAAAAAGGAAGGGATCTAACAGCGAACAGGAAGTGTCAATAAATTTCATAGGCCATGATAGTTTAGCGATCGCAAAAGACAGTTTAGAGGGCGCAGTCAATCAGTTGTGGGATCTAGAGAGTTTAGGAGTTAAACCAAGCGACGAGGAGCACGAATCGTTCGAAGGCGACATTAGTTTCACTGATGGGAGGTATTTGGTTAAGTTACCTTGGAAACAAGGTCACGAGCCCCTTCCTAGTAATTATGCAAACAGCCTGTCACGCATGAGGAGTCAAATTAAATGATTGAAAAGGGAACCGGAAGTACTCAAAGAATACGATTTCATCATTAAAGATCAATTAAGCTCGGGGGTCATCGAGAGTGTGACGGAACACGAGAGAGCATGTAAAGTGCATTATTTGCCTCATCAAGCTGTCATCTGAAAAGATGCAGAGACCACAAAGTTGAGGATAGTGTATGATGCTTCAGCAAAGGAAGGTAAGAACGAAACAACCCTTAACGACTGTCTACCTACCGGGCGATCGTTAACCACTCTACTTTTCGAGATACTGGTAAGGTTCAGAGAAAATAGAGTCGCGCTTGTCGGAGATATTGAGAAGGCCTATTTGAATATTTCTGTAAATGTAAATGATCGCGATTGTTTGAGGTTCCTGTGGGTGGATGACGTGTGTGATAGCAATTCGAGTGTTCTTGTTTATCGGTTTTGTCGAGTTGTTTTTGGATTGAACGCGTCGCCTTTCTTGCTAAATGGAACTATAAGACATCATTTAGCAACCTTTGCAGAAGCGGATCCTGAATTTGTTAGGAAAATGATTGAGAGTTTTTACGTACACGACCTGGTCTCGGGCGACAGTATGACCGACAAAGCGTATGATCTGTACACTAAGGCAAAGGTCAGAATGGCAAAGGGAGGCTTCAAGCTACGCAAGTGGAAAACTAATGACCCAAGGTTAAAGGAACGAATCGGTTTGAGTGAGACTGCCGTGACGAAACCTGAAATTGTGAAAAGATTAGAACATGAAGAAACATACGCGAAGTCGAAATTAGACTGCCAAGGAGAGTCCAAGGGAGAAAGGGTTCTGGGTGTTAAGTGGAATTGTGAATTAGACATCTTCCACCTTGATCTCGCGCATATCGCCAAGAGGGCAGAAGGCTTAGAACCCACCAAACGTAATGTGTTGAGCCTATTAGCCAGTTTGTTTGACCCGCTGGGGCTCATCAGTCCGGTGATGGTGAGTATAAAAATTCTTTTCCAGGAGGTCTGTGGTAAGAAGTTTGAGTGGGACAAAACATCGACAGGCAAGATTGAAGAAAAATGGAGTAAATGGGTTGATGATTTGTCGCGAACGAGAGAAATTAGAATAGGTGTCTATGAGGCGAGAGAAGAGTGTGTGACAGAGTGTTACTTGCATGGGTTCGGAGATGCCAGTAAGAAGGCGTATTGTGCCATGGTTTACTTCGTGTACCGTACAGACGATGAACAGGCCCATGTGAGATTAGTCACGAGCAAAACGAGAGTTGCGCCCTTAAAACAGCTGTCCATCCCCAGATTAGAATTGATGTCAGCGAGAATACTGGCCCAACTTATGAACACAGTATGCAACATGTTACAGTTGCAGGTCACCATAGATGGTGTGAGGTTCTGGTTAGATAGCACAACGGCTCTCAGCTGGATCCTAAACAAGATAGAGTGGAAGCAGTTTGTGCGACATAGAGTGAATGAAATTCTCATGTTGACACAAGGAAGAATGGGCGCACTGCTCAACGGACGAAAATCCAGCAGATCTCGGTTCGAGAGGAGCTCTGGCCTCCCAATTGAGGGAAGACAACCTTTGGTGGCTTGGCCCTCGATGGTTGAAAGGACAGAAAAAGGACTGGCCCGTGAGGAGGGAGGGTTTTCAGACCCCCGAATGTTTACTCAAAGCAAAGAAATCCACATCGGCGTTGCTGGTCGAAACAAAGGGCGAAGACGGCATTGCAGCAGTAGTACCACTGAATGATTACAGTAAGCTGCAAAGGTTAGTGTGTGTAGTTGTTTGGTAAGATGGTTCTTAAATAATTTGAAGGCAAGTGTGAAGTGAAAGGTGGATGTTAAGCAGGCATGTAAGTTAGAAGTGAGAGAACTAAAGGAAGCTGAGCTTGAGTTGACCAAGTCAGCTCAAGAAAAACTAAAACAGCAGGGTAACTTTGAGCAACTGGTAAGTGAACTGGGGATTGTAAAGCAAGGTGAAATTTTGAGGTGCGAAGGCAGGCTTCTCAACTCAGACCTAGAATTCACTGCTAGAGGACCCTTCATTTTACCCAGAAAGCACCATTTAACTAAGCCGATTGTACGAGATTGTCACCAAAGGGTACACCACAGTGGCGCGAGGGCCACATTGGCCCAATTGCGATCAAAGTATTGGGTACCAAAGGGCAGGCAAGAAGTAAAAAAGGTTCTAAATGTGTGTCACTTGTAAGAAACTGAAGGGCAAACCGTACAGCTCTCCCCCACCCGCTGCATTGCCAGAGTTTAGGTATCGATTTTGCTTAGCCCTTATGCGTAAAGAGTAAGGTGGGAAAGATGGAGAAGGTGTATATCGCATTATTTTCATGTTGTGTGACAAGAGCTATCCACTTAGAGCTAGTAGACTTGTCGGCCGCATCGTTTAGACGCTGTTTGCGACAGTTCACTGCAAGATGCAGAACGCTCACTCTTGTTGTGTCAGATAACGCAAAAACATTTCAAGCCACAGAGAAGGCCTTAAATGAATTGTTCGATCATCCAGAAACCCAAAGCAGACTTAGAGCGTATGAGGATAGAGTGGAAATTCAATTTAGAAAGGGCACCTTGGTGGGGGGGATTCTTTGAGCGAATGGTTGCGAGTGTTAAAGATTGTTTGTGAAAGACACTGGGAAATGCCAGATTGTCTTATGAGGAGTTACTAACTGTGCTCGTTGAAGTAGAATGCACTCTAAATGCGAGGCCGTTAACTTATGAGTACAACGAGGTAGACGGGGAAGTGCTAACACCTTCTCATGTAATCTATGGACGAAGGATCAAATCAGTTCCGGACGAAGTCATAGAACCAGAGGATGTGGTGGGTGAGGCGGAATGTTTCACAAGATTTAGATGTCTAAGCGCTCGATTAAGTCACTTTTGGAATAGGTGGCGAAGGGAATATTTAGCAAATTTGCATGAGTTTCACAGGTGTAAGGCACAAAATAAGATTGGAGCAGTAGAAGTAGGAGATGTAGTTGTAGTGCATGAGGAAGAAAAGAAAAGAGGAGAATGGAAGATAGGGGTGGTAGAGAGCCTACTCAAAGGGAAAGATGGTGTTATTAGAGGTGCTACAGTGAGGGTGGTCAGAAAGGGGAAACCGACCCACCTATCCAGGCCAGTGCAAAAGCTATACCCCTTAGAAATTAGGAGTAAGGGGTAGGGATTATCACACGTGGACAGCTCCGAACAAAGGAGAAGAACGGTTGAAAATCCTACAAGAACTGTTCCGTGCAGAAGCGCGGCTCTAGATTCACGATGGAAATCACGCCTGATCCTTGACTGGTAGACGAGTCAAGGGGGGGAGTGTGTCATAGAACATTTACACCCATTATTAGGATTTTGCTTGTTTTGTTATATTTCGCATGATTAGCGGCGCACTAAGTGAGTTATTGGTTCTTTACCTCTAATAGAGACCGGTAGAATGTAAACGGAAATATTGACAAAGAATGCGTAGAACGATCGACAAACAATGATGTAATTAACTAGATAATTGCTAGTGAAATCACGTGTTAAGATTAACGATAATAAGATTTGTCTAACAGACCCATGCAACAGGAATTACTGGGATCAACCGATTAGGAAATTATGTAGACAACTAAGCCCTATCCGACCACACCGGACCTACGTATCTGGGTGTGGATATCTCTAGCCAATAAAAGTGACACTTCTGATCCTAAGTCAGTTAGATCGTTGAGCAGAACGTGAATGTTGTGAGCTGAAGAATAAAAGCCAACTTAAAAGAGAGTATACAGTCCTCGTTTGTTGAACCAGCGTGTGCGGAGAGCAAATTCCACGAAACAGTGGTGCCAAAGCAAAAACCCAAAAGAAATCTTTTTTTTAGTCAACTGACCAAATGAAGCTTTCTAAAAGCGCGAAATAAAATGTAGAGAAATGCCCCAGTGACCACCACATTACTTGGGGCAGAATGCAAGATGGCGGCTACCAGAACTGCAACAGAAGTTTGTAAAAGTAGGAAATGTTCGAAGGCAGCTGGTCATATAGGTAGATGCAACTCAGAAAAGCCTGTTATTCCGTTTTTGGAATTATCTCCAGTGTTTCAACTGAACACATGTTAACAGAAACTGTTCAAAGAGGAAAAACAATTTGAAGAAATGCACGAGGCGAAGAGACTGTTACTCGATGACCGAGAACAGGCACTCGAGACGAGCAAACAATTAATGAACACCGCGTTAGACAAGAAAGGTAAAACTTTTTAACAAATAGATACATTCAGGACCGTGCAATATTTTATTTTTAACTCACACAAAAGCTTACTAATGCATTGTTTATAGAAGTTTATTATAAATTTATAAGCTTAGTACATGTAGCAATGAGAGAACATAAGAAAAAAACATTGCGTGGATAGATTTTGGATGATCAAAATACCATGGGAAAATCAAGTAGAGCTTCTATATTTATACTATCCTTTAAACTAAAACTATCTGTGTACTTTTTCCCAGAGAATGAGTTGTGTAGTCTACATGCTGGTTTTGAAAACATGAAAGCACTGGCTGAATCAACAAAGGAGTTGTCTGCTATTACCCAGCAGAATGAACTGCTGAAATCCATGATTTCATCCCTTGCATTGGATTTTAAGCAATTTTCAAAGTCAAAACGGGAGCAAAATAGTACATTAGCAGCTACTAAACCAACTACAAGGCATCGCAGACGGAAAGAGAAAGAAAAAGCCTTAAAGTTTATCTATGGTGGAAGTTCAGGTTCATTTTATGGAGCATGGGACTATATTGTTGCTAATGCTCCTAAAGAACTGGTTGGTGAATTTATTACTGGCTATAAAAGAGGAAATTATATCCAGGAAGTGTTTGAAAAGGCAATGAAAGAGCACCAAGCATCTCCTGAAGCTTTAACGCAAGCCATAGCAACTAAATATCAGAACTTTCTTTCCCAAAGGAAATTCATCTTAGTGTGCAAAACCCAGACTTCATATTTTAATGCGGAGTCAGAAGTATGGGTTCCAAGAAATGTAAAGTGTGTGGGGGTAGATTTGAGAGTTCCACAACCCGTTTCTAATGCTGCTGTAGAGATGTTTGTTAAGCAGTTAAACATTAGTGCAGCTAATCAAATCCCAAATGCTCCTGGAGTGTCAAGAACAGTCACTGGACTTGTGTTCATAATTATTGATTTACACCTGCGAGTACCACATCTGATGAAGAAGCTTGTTTGGTTCAATGAAATAGAAAACCATTTCATCTTCCGGTTCTCAGATGATGGTGCCCCTGAAATCAGCCAATTGACAATGTCAAAAGGGAGTTTGACAATGTGGAACCTGGGTGACAGAGTGCGAAGTTCTGACTTCCAATACCTCTTGCACTGTGTAAGCCTAGGAGAGAAACATGAGGCATTGGAAAATCTTTGGAAGCAGCACACAGATGAGATGGCTTTGCTGGAGGGAAACATTAGCACTGTGTATGGTAACCAGTGCACAGTAGAGTTCCAGCCAAGCGCTGATATGTGCTGGCAGAGTTGGACCATTAATGAGCTCAACCAAGCTTCAACTTACCCATCTCCATATGCAAATGTACACTAGGGATCATTGTGTACAATGGGGGGCTCCATTGGATACTCGCCATCTGATATTTGGAAACCTTACAGCATTGCTGATCGATCAGAGTATGCAAAGAAAGTTGCCAAATTTATGTCAACTGCTGAAAGCACTCTTCCACAAAAGAGTAGACATGAACAAATGCTGGCATACATGGCAGAAAATGGTATCAGGACACTTGGCCCTCCTCGCATTAGAGAGTTTGCTGACAGGCAAAGACCTGAACCACTGCACTGTGAGATCAATGCTTAGCAGCAAATCTTATCAGTCATTTACTTGGAATTTGTCAAAAGAGGTATGTTTGATGTCTTTATTAGAATGCTAGGTAATCCCACAACAAGGCCTGCAGATGCACAGGGTACAGGTAACACAATTAATGGACAACCATCATTGGGTTGTGGATTATCCTATCTGGTGCCTTTGATCAAGGAGCACTATGAAGATGAGAAAAGGAGGCACAACAAAATTCCAACAAGGCTTATTGGAGCTCAAGCCATTACACTTTCAAGATATGCATACTGCTTGATTGATATTTTGTACTCCACAGATGAGTCACTGTCACTGCGTGTTGTACGTTTGGCACTTGGTAGAATAGTGTTATTTCTCCAGCATGCGTGTTCTATTTTTAACAAGGTGTTAACAACACCAGCAGATTTACAAGAGCTTAATGAACATTGTAAGCTCTATTTCAATTTCATGTGCCTGTCTTTTACCAAGGCATGTTAATGTCACTGTTTGGACAGTTGCCTATGCAGTTCCCTACCATGCTTTCAAGCTCTTTAAGACTTTCAAGGTTGGGAATGCAATCATTTCTCGGCAAGCAAAGGAAGCGAAGCATTCTTGTGTAAAGAATGACCCTGCATTAAGCAACAAATCCAAAAGTCAGGACACCTCCGGTAAATGGTGGCAAGTAATGAGAGCCAACTATGTACGAAGCTTTTACCTTCCTGAACATCAACCAATGCCAAACACTTACAAGTCACACTTTCAATCTCGTGTGCCTCCTCATTGTCAATCAGTTAGAGTTTGTTACTGTGGGAGGGATGAAGATGAAGAATCAGACTACTGTGAAACTTGCCTTGAGTGTGATGAAATTGTTAAGTCTGCACAAAGCCAAAAGCTCTCCAAAAACTTAATTAACATTCTTAAACCCCAGTCTTGCACACTCTGTGGTGAGCGTTTTTCCGATAAAAGCATGTTGGAGGTACGTTTCAACGCACGAGCAAATGACAATAGGCCCCTTGCAGGATTAGGTCATGTGCCTGGATACCGCTTACCAATGCCATGTTGGGACGCAAGCGTCATATTGAAATCATAGCGCGACGAAGC
>NC_142519.1:47094112-47144112 GCF_964205215.1 Stylophora pistillata
CAGTCATTAGCATCCTTAGAACGCGATGCTTTCAATTTAAGAATATCTCTGTCATGCATTCATTTCTTTAAGTAAGGTGTAATCCAAGGTGACTTTGAGGCACGTGCCCGTTTTACATGAAGTGGGGCATGCTTGTTTACACATTCCAGGAATAGCTGTTTCCATACAGCCCACATTAAATTAGGATCAGAATAGCTTTTGATGCTACTCCAATCCTGTTGACCTATATCGTTACGAAAGTGATCAGAGTTAAAATTCTTAAATTTCCTATATCTCAAGGTAGTATGCTTATTCGTTGTCAATTCAATGGAAACTTTACGAAAAACGTAAACTAAACTGTGATCGCAGCGATGACGAGGAGCAAAACTACTCCAATATGAGATGGACATCTACTATACAACCCCTAGAAGGCATAAATTTTCACGAAGAGGTTGGTATGAGGGTAGAAATGGACAATGACAGTAATTGTTTAGATTACTTCCAACTTCTGTTTACTCACGATGTTTATCAGCTGATTATTCACAAGACCAAACGGTTTGAGCGTCAAAAACGGCAGCTTGAGGACAATTCCCTGGGTGATCTCCACGATTTTACCCTTCCGGAGCTGAAGGCTTGGCTTGGGCTCACATTGGCAATGGGTCTTGTCAAAAAAAGCAATTTGAAAGCTTACTAGTCAACTGATTTGGTCACCAAAACTCCACTGTTTTCTAGCACCATGTCAAGAGACCGCTACCTTCACATTCTGAGATATCTCCCACTTTGTAAATAATTGCAATGCCCCAGACCAGACAGATCCCAACAGGGATAAACTGTGGAAAATTAGACCATTTTTAGATGCTCTTGTGCCTAGATTTACAGCTGTATATGCGCCTTCTCAGAATTTATCTGTTGATGAGACTGATCAAATTCAAGGGCCGTGTTCACTTCAGACAATTTTTGCCTTTGAAGAGAAGCAGATTTGGGATCAAAGGTTTTGTTATAGCAGATTCAGCATCTGGCTATGTACTTGGTACTTCTACTTACACTGAAAAAGAGGGTCCAGCAGCAAGCAAGGATTTGGCTAAGCAAGTTGTTCTAAAGCTAACAGAGCCTTATTTCAACAAAGGTTACAAATAGTTTGTTGACAACTGGTATACCAGTGTACCTCTCTTTCTAGAACTGGAAAAAAGGGGAATTAGAGCCTGTGGAACAGTGAGGGGAAATAGAAAGTACCTACCTCAGGACATTGTTGACCAGCAATGCGAGCAGGTCAACAGCCTTGTCAGGGGAGAATCACTTTTCCGTCAAAGTGGCAACCTCATCTGTGTGACATGGAAGGACCGAAAGCTGGTACATTTACTCTCAACTCTCCCTGAGGGTTTGGGAATTGGACAGATAGAGAGAAGGGTGAGAACACGAGGACAATGGCAAAGGCAGAACATTGCACAGCCACAGTTGATTAAACTGTACAACTCCCATATGGGAGGAGTTGATTTGGGTGATCAACGCATAGCAACTTGCTGCAGGCTTATGAAAGGAAATATTTGGTATTACAAAATTTTCTTTCATATGCTTGAAGTTGCTGTGTTGAATGCCCACATCATGTATAGAAGAGCTGGCCATCCTAGAGTCACCATTGTCAAATTCAAAGAGAATCTTGTGCGGGAACTGATAGGAGAAAATTCTTTTCGATGGAACAACTTTTCTGGAGGCAATGTAGCAGTACAGGATGTCCGCTTTGACCGCCAGCAGTTTCACCATCTTGTGGGTAACTGATACTCACAGAAACTGTAAAATACATATTCAACGAGTGGAAACAGTCTATGAGTGCTCAGTTTGCCAAGTGCGTATGTGTCCAGCACCTTGCTTTGAGCGCTACCACACACTGCAGAGTTATCTTTTTGATGACCCCAGTAGAAATGGTCCCAAGAGACTCAAAGACAGTCATGGCAGACCAAGAAATGGTCCAGGCAGACCACTTCAAAGGAGATCAAGATGATTTTATGTTTCCTTTGATCAAAACATTAATTTACTTATCGAGGTTTGAGGTTGATTCAAGTGAACACTAAAATGATTTTGAGACTACTGACTGACATCAAGTTTGCAACTAAATATGGTTAAGAGAAGAACAGTAGTGTTTTATTTTGTGCTAGGAAAAGTGTTCTGTGTATATAGAATTTGATATTGTGTACAGTTATTGTGTTGACAAAATTTTCACTTCAGTTCTGTTCTCTAATTTGAGGACGGTTGGGGAAAAAATCTGTTTTATTACCTTTCTGGATTTTTCATATTTTTTCTGTAAGACACATGTATTAGTTCATTGCACCAAATGAAAGTACAAAATCTCCTCTTTCTAAAAATGTTAGTTTTATTGTTTTCTGCCATATTAAAAAAAATTGGTGGCCTAATTAGTAATGTCATGTCACCAATTGAGTCAAAAAACCCCCACCCCCTCAGTCCCCTAGGGGTTAACACAGGGTTCTTGAAGTATGGCTCCTCTTTCAGCTTTGTCATATAGGTTGCTATTTCGCAGCACCCTAGCATCGTGAGCACTGCCAGGGAAACCACAAACTGCATCTATAAATTTGCCTTTACTGTCAACAACTCCTTGAACAATCATAACATGTTAATAAAGACTGAAGTAATTGATAGCATTTTCCTTTGGTGCTACGACTTGTGTGAGTACCATCGATTGCACCCGCAACATTTACCAATTCTGATTGGGTGTTGTCCCAAAATGTTTGAATAAGGGCAGCAGTTTCTGCGGCTGTTCTTAGGAACTTAATGTACTGACTTCTTGCATCAGATGAGGCATTAACAACATCCTGCACGGCTTCAACCACATTGCTTTTCCCACAATCATCGCTGGGCCAATATATACGTACGAGTTCCCACGTAATTGTCTTTTAAAGTCCTATCGCCAGCACTTTTTCTGGCGTGATACAATCATGCCTAGGCTTGTCTCGTAAGAGTGCCTGGAAGGTTGGTCTTCTCACATGAAGCTGTTGTTCAAAGTAATCATCTGGTAAAGAAGGATCGTAGAAATGAACTTCAAACCACGAGTTTATAGGACGAAGTAAACGCCAAAGCCTTCTGCGAATCCTTCGTTAAGTCTTCCGAGGACTCTCCTGTAAAATGCTAAGGCGATCAATCTCCTCCATCGAATGTTTTGAAGTGTATAAGCAATCATTTGAAGCTGGAAATTTATGAAATTGAAATAGGCCTACATAAAAGCAGCAAGTACAAGAGGTAAGTGCAGCATGCTCGCTGTAATTCACTTGAATTGTAAACACATGAAGTAACTTCCTTCCCACTGATGTCTCAGTTATACGTCTATTGCGCGCGACCGACCTGCGGTCATAGCCAATTGGATTAATTTTTGTGTCCTGGATGAGGCGTGCCCTGCTATGGTCGTACCATGTGATCAAATGCCTTTCAACGCGACCCACGCCGTTGTCATTTTCAAGTCATAAATTTTGGTGAACACTAGCTTCAAGCAACCAGAAGGGGCATCTATGAACCAGTCATGTTTATAACTCATCGTAGTAACCAGACACGATCAGGAATTTAATTGCCACCATAATGTATTAGTGACTTGGACTACTCTAGCATAACCTTGTACGTGATCATGTTTTAAAAGGACTACAAATATTTTGCTCAAAGGAAGATTTGGATGTTAGTCATGGCATTTTAACTATGCAAAATCGAAAAAATTCTCAAAACCTCTCTTTTAAGAGCCACACATGAATTTATTCCAATTGTAGCATTTTCGTTCCTTACCAAAATAACAAAAGGTGTCAGAATTCACAATTTAAGGGAGCATTCTGGTCAAAAAATCCAAAAATTCCCAAAAGAAATGTAAAAATTTTTTTATGCCCCTAAAGGTCACTTACGTTTATCTATTTTTAGGATATAATATTCTTTTACCCAACAAAGAACGTTTTTATCAAAAAAATCCACATAAATAAAGGTCTCTAGTATTTTGCGCTTCCGTTACCATGGCAACGAAAGCGAAGCCAATCAGAATTTCAGCTAAATTTACAATGGAAAAACAAAAAATCTTCTGAATTGAGTCTGTGGGATCCAGAAGTCCTAGATCCACGTCCCTGGGTCTAAATTTTCCGATTAGAGCCTGGCTACGGTCGAGCGGACGCTGAGCTGAGCGGACGCATATTTCTCGCTCTGTGTGATTTTATTCTATTAAGTTTCCCTAATTATGGCTGGTAAAGGAAACCAACTAAAAAAAGAAAATCAGCAGTTAAGGAATGAAATTGAAGATCTCAAGAAGCAACTGGATAAATTGACTGAGGAAATTGTCCTCATCAGAAAAAAATGCATTTTTCTCCACAAATAGGTATTTTAGATTGTGAGACAAACCGAAGAGTTAGTTTAGAGCAAAAAAGTTATATCAAATATCTAGGCGTTTTAATTGATCAAAATTTGTCATGGAAAAACCACGTTGACTCTGTTATCGTAAAAATAAGTAAAACAATAGGGATGATTGCAAAGCTGAGGTACTTCGTTCCCTCTACTATCCTTGTAAATATTTACAATTCATTAATTCTACCTTATATAACTTATGGACTCCTTGCCTGGGGCAATGCGTCAAATGCTTATTTAAACAAGATTTTAGTTCTTCAAAAGCGAGTTTTACGCTTAATCTATTTCACCGATCGAAGAGAGCATGCCATCCCTTTATTTGCCAAAGCAAAAATTCTGCCTGTTACGTTCCTATATTATGAAGCCGTAAGTAAACTTATGTTTGACGTGCACAACCAGAGGGCTCCCATTAATATTTTGAAACTATTTACTAAAACATCTCATATTCATACCTACAATACTCGATCATCCAAATCGCAGCTCTTTAGTACAAAGTACTCTAGACTTAACCTACAAAAAAAGGCTTTCTCGAGTGTTGGTGTCAAAATTTGGAATAAGATACCGAAAGAATTCAAAACGTTATCAAAACATTCCTTTAATAAACAAATTAAAACGTCTTTATTTCAGATACTAGATAATGAAGATTCTTATCTTGATGTTGAAAAGATCTCCTCTAAACTTAAGGACTGCATAATTAAAACAAATTGATCCGATTGCTTTCAGTACTAATGTATTTGCTTCTATACTTTATTGAACAACTATTGATGTATTTGCCAGCTATGCTTCTTTTTATAATTTAACAATATCTAATTATTTAGTTTTTAATTTTCTTTATATATTGTAAATAATGTTTGTTGATGATTGACCCGCCTCGAATAGCAAATTTGCTATCTGCGGGTCAACATAATCTAAATCATTTTGTAAGAAAAAGAAAAATAAAGTGTGTATAAAAATAAAGTGTGTGTATAAAGGCTACTCAGTTCAAAGAGTCAACTCGTGCTTATTCATAAAATCGCTTTGCGTCGCCATTGTTTATATTTCGTATACACCCAAAGTATCATTGTTATAGTGCCTAAATATGGTTCAAAACAGTCTACTATTCACAAGAATAAGTAAAGGAAGAAAAAAGGCTTCAGGGGAGTTCAAAAACAAACTGTTTTGAAGGCAAAAACGCGTGATCAGACTGCAACTGTTGCTGTCGCATTTGTTGGCGAAGAGGATGTTGTAAGTGAAAGAATTCCTCCGCCCAAAACTCCAGCTTCTTCGCGGAAACTAGGTGCCCAAGAACAAGAATCATCTGATTCCGAGAGTTATGAATTTGAGGAAAAAGTAAAGAGGCTATCAGCTTGTTTCTGTGGACAGTTTGTTGAAGTTTGTTCGTGGGATTCACTCACGTGGACCATGTGCTTCAGGTGTGTTATATGATATTTTTAATTTTTCTTTATTTGCGAGCACATTATGTTTGTCTGTGGCTATGCTATAGTGTCTTACATATAGTTATTTTATTTTAGGCAATGTTAAGCTCATAGAGAGAAGCACTGAGAGATTTGGTATCAGCAGCTCTTTGTTTGCTGAGTGCCATGAGTGTGGCATGGAGGAATTTAGGGCTACAGGAGAGCATGATGGTGATCAAGAGACTCCTAGTCCAGCTGTTATCGAACAAAAAAACACTGAATTGTTCAATTTGATGATAAAAGCATGAAACTTGGACACATTGCTAATGACCCTAAGACTAACATTTTGTGATATAGGGCCATCCCAAATAAACGTCTGGAAATGAGAACTACGCATGTCAAAAATTAGCCAACATGGAAACGAGGCTGAGGACGACAATGATATTTAAACGATATTGTTTGGAGCAATATGTCACAAAAGCTTCCAAACATGAACCACTAAGTCGTTGAATAAATTTTGATATTTATTTAATGCTGTCACGTGACTACCTTCCTTTATATTTGTCATAGTATTTGGGTGCCCTGTGGTGAAACGCTAGAATATATATGTTTCCAGTGTTTTAGGGAAGAACACAATGGGGTGTTGTCAAAAAATTAAAAAAAATTCTCCCAGCACAAAGTAGCATGCCACTGGAATCCCACTTAGGGGCTGGAAGGTTTTGCCTCGGCACTAGAGCCAAGGACTCGCACGGTTTTTAAGATGGCAGCCACCATCACTTACAGTGATTTCAGGTGAGAAACATTTATGATTTCTTGTCGTTGTTGTTGTTAACAACTTTACCGGGTGTGACTAGACCCGGAAGGGTAAGTGCGAACGGAACACAAGGTCCATGCGAGGCACCATCCCTCCCCCGATTCACCCTGGATAGACACTGCACAAAGATAGACCACAACACCGGGCACTGCGTGCCCTACTCTTTTCAAGGAGCGTGTGGGTTCTTTGACGTCCCACAAATTTAAATCACATATAAGGGGTTATGAGACCGGACTTCCATTTATCGTCCCTATCCGAGAAGACTAGAAAGTCTAACCGTTTGTAGAAATTATAACAAAGGCAGCAATTTCTACTCAGTTATTTAAAGACCCTGAGTGTTGGTCCAGCCGGATTTGAACTCTCGACCTCCCGCACCACAGTCCGGCGCTATACCAATTCAGCTAACCGGGACGTTAGCTCAATTGGTATAGAGCCGGTATTTCACGTAAAATGTTATTTTTTGCCTTTATTAATAAGAAATAGATTATTCAACCCAAAACAACAACAAGATGTTAGTGTAAAATACCCAGGCATTCAAGAAGCTAGGGATTTATGTCATCAGCTGTGAGTTGCCGCTAGATGAAAACGATGCATTCGAACAAACGCTACTCCACAACAAAGCCTCCTGGTACAAATCGTGTAGAGATCTGTATAATAATACCAACCAAAGGCGTGCAAAGAAACGAAAATTAGCTGAAGCTGCAGAAGAGGAAATAATAGATGAAACAGAAGAATAAATTCCCTCTGGCCCTGTGAAAGCTAGGAGATCTAGTGTAGAACGTTATAATCCCCTGAGGCAATGTTTTTTCTGTGACGAATACGATAGTCCTGGCATCTTCATTCTGCATTGACCCTAGATGTTGACAAAAGGGTCAGAGAGTGTGCCGCTGTTCTGAATGAGAGAAAACTTATTGCTAAACTGTCTGTTGGTGATTTAATTGCCATTGAGGCAAAGTACCATGCAAAGTGCTTGGTTGCCTTTTATAATAGGGCCAGACCTTTTAACAAACACAGCATGAAAAAGGAGATTTACGCAAAATCAAAGTTGCGTAAATTTGCGTAAAGTTCGTTAAGTAACTTTACACTAGTTTTATTATGTTCGTAAAGACGTTTAAAGGTAGATTTACATAATCGGACGTAAAGCTCTCTTAAAGGTATCCTAAAGCTGAAGAGTCAGATTTACCTTCAGTGTAAAGTTTGCGGAAAGCTAAACTTGCTAGACTGAAGTAAGAGTTGTTGTGAAGCTAGCAACAATTTGCCTAGACATATTAATGCTGTTTTAGATTTCACCTAAAGGTTGTGATAAGCCATATATGATAGCGCACAATATGTGTATGATCAAGGCTGCTGTGCACCACGTCAACCCCTCACAGACTCCAGTCATCGCATTAGATCAGCCACTGTTTGCCTTAGCAAAGCAAATTAAGTGGCCACTTCCCGAGTTAAGTGAAGCACAATTCGTCATTATGCTTGGGGGACTGCACATAGAGATGGCATCCCTCAAAATGGTTGGTGAGTGGCTGAGTGGCAGCGGGTGGGCAGAGGTCATGTGTAACACAGGAGTAGCAACACAAGGGGTAGCAGAGTCATTTCTGTCAGCAAGCCATGTAACCCGTACACGACGCGCACACCAGGTGACGGCTACAAGTCTACATGTTCTGATGAGTAAAGCCTACAGTGTATATCAAGCCAAATTGAGAGAAAATGAGCAAGAAAACCTGTTGTCGAAAGAAGAATGGAAAGATGCACTGTCAAAAAAGTCCCCGCAGTTTCATTACTGGTCAAAAGTGCTCAATCTGGAGTTGATCTGCCTTCGGCTGGTGAGAGCTCTCCGAGAAGGTAACTTTTCTTTGTACATCGACGCCTTGTGACAGATACTGCCATGGATGTTTGTGATGGACCATTCTAACTACGCCAAGTGGCTTCCTGTGCACTACGCAGACATGTGTGTCCCTCAATACACTCATCCAAGTGTGTACAAATATTTCATCGATGGCTCTTTTGTAGTACACGAGACCACCAAACTGTTCTCGTCCATAGCGCTAGATCGTTGTCACGAGCAGGTTAATGCCGTCGTTAAAGGAGAAGGAGGCACAGTTGGCCTTACCAAGAATCCCGCGGCTCTAAGTATATGGACTGTGGCAGGTCCTGAAATATCCAGAATGGTTCAAGAATTTGAAGGTGGAAACTCTTGGACAGAGGAAAATGTGACCCATCACGAGCAGAAGCCGGCGGTCCAGAATGCATTCTCCAAAGACGTTCTGAATACAGTATCTTCATATGAAGAACTTGGAAACCCGTTTTTGGAAAAAGGTGAAAACCTGATGGCGATCCATACTAAGGATATCATAGATGCTGCTGTAGTCAGAATTGTCCACAATGCAAGAAAGATTGGAGAGGAACAATTCAATTCGTTTATTAAAAAGTGATTCATTGACAGAAGCAAGCCAGTTACATACCCGCTTAAGAAGAATACCCTCCCTGCAATGAGCACTCCGAACAAGAAGATCGTTTCGAAAGACAAGGCGATAGTGGAAGTTTTGAAGGAGGACTGTTCTCTGTTTTCGAGGCTGTACATAGCTGGTCCAATCCGGGATGGAAGCTTGGAAGATTTCTTCAAATATGAGAACCAACCATGGCTGCCATCACTTTCACAGCTTGGCCAGGTCAGGGGAGGACAGAAGAAAGACTTGCTGAGCTGAAGTGTTTTCCCAGCACATCAGCTCATTTCGCACCTCAACCAGTCGTTGATGCTGTCATTATTGATAGAGCTGTTATCGTACAGATGTTACAGCCAAAAACAGTGCGCACATTTGATGAGTACTTCAGTACTGTGTTCACCCCTTACATCCTGAAACACCTTGAAACAGCGAAAAGAGTTGACCTAGTATGGGATGTCTATCAGGATAAGTCACTGAAGAGATCAATGCGAGAAGAGAGAGGTTCTGGATAACGGCGCAAAATAATGGCATCAACGAGAATTCCCGCTGACTGGAAAGGCTTTCTGAGAGTTGACAACAACAAGGACGTAGTGTTGAAACTTCTTGCAAAAAAGGTATGTACTTGGTAAGATTTCTTGAGGACAAGTGGGGCTTTTTAGCAGTTTAAACATATCGATAAATATATCTTATTCACAAATATTTGTATCAATTGTATTGAAGGTGGTTTTACTAGAGCTTCCCGAGGGTAAGGAGATCTACACTTCCTATGGCGAGAGTGTCCTTTCTACTATCAAGAGAGTGGATCTTGATTTCCTTGCACCCTGCACCCATGAAGAGGTAGATACCCACTTCATAGTCCACGCCCTGGATGCAACCTCACGTGGACATCGATGAATCAGGATCAGAAGAAACGATACAGATGTGGTTGTGCTTGCTATTTCAGTTGCTAGCATTCTTCAAGCAGATGAGGTCTGGGTTACCCATGGATCTGGAAAGAATGTACGAAATATTGCTGCGCATGCCGTAGCAACGTCCTTGGGCCGTGACAAAGCCTTGACCTTACCAATGTTTCGTGCCCTAACTGGATGTGATATTCTGATGTTTTTTAATGGGCGTGGAAAAAGGACGGCGTGGGATGTGTGGGGGGTCTTTCCTGAACTAACACCAGTCCTCAGAGTCCTTCAAGCATCACCGGAAGAGATCACCGATGATTGCATGGCTGTACTTGAGAGGTTCGTTGTCTTTTTGTATGACTGTACGAGCAGCCTTGTGAAAGTTTATGAGGTGCGACAGGAGCTATTTTCAAAAAAGTCGAGAAATCTGGACAGCATCCACCCTACCAGAGCCTCACTTGAGCAGCATGTCAAAAGAGCGGTGTTCCAGGGGGGGTACGTGTGGGGCCAAACCTTCCTTCGTCAGCCAGTGCTTCCAAGTCCATAAGACTGGGGATGGCAGCAACAAAACAACCTATGGTTACAGTGCTGGACAGCCCTCCCACAAGCAAGAAACACTTGTTACGAACTCATCCGATGTGGATGTAAAGCATAATAATAATAATAATAATAATAATAATAATAATAATAATAATAATAATAATAATAATAACGAATTTTTATACAGGATTGAAAACCCATCAGTGTGTAACACTGTTGTCCTTGGGGTCCTATCAAAATAATAAATAAATAAATAAATAAAATAAAACTTAACAAGATATAATCATTGATCTTAAGGTCTAGAAAAGCATACAATAAAATAAAATGCTCTGAAAAAGGATACCTATATGCAGAGAAAGGTGCAAGTGCATGGAGGCCAATTTGGCATGCACTGGCTTGTGCAACTGTGGCGGTAACTGCTAACTATTTACATTGCTGCAGTTACAACTTGGTGCATGTCGACCAAACTTAACAGAACAGCCGTTTGCTTGATTTGGGTAATATAGATGAATATTTGTCAGTTCTACCAAAGAGAAGTTTAGTTCAATAGTTCAGTTCCCAAATCAGTGAACAAAACGGTCATTTAGGATGAGTCGAACAGCGTCCTAAAGTAACATGAGAGAAAATCAAATGAAGGAAAGATATTACCGTTTAATATTCTGAGATAAACTAGTTTTACCAATATCGTTATTCAGAAAACACTGCAAGCATGTATATTCAACATTTCACCACAGGGTACCCAAATACTTCAATAAATATAAAGGAAGATAGTCACATGACAGCATTTAATAAATATTACAATCTATTAAATGACTTAGTGGTTCATGTTTGCAAGCTTTTGTGACATATTGCCCCAAACATTATCGTTTAAATAGGATTTTCATTCTCAGCCTCGTTTCCATGTTGGTTAATTTCTGACATGCGTAGTTCTCTTCTCCAGAAGTTTATTTGGAATGGCCCTATATCACAAAATGTTAGTCTTAGGACCATTAGTAATGTGGAAAAGTTTTATACTTTTATCATAAAATTGAACAATTTTGGTCGATAACCGCTAGACTACCTGAGAACCATCCAGGGTAAAGATATCAATAGACGAGTAGTTTGTGCTGCTTTTGAGATGGGAATTGGTAGAGAAGGGGTGGCTAAGCTATGTGAAATCCTTAACATGCCATTCAGCATTTCCATAGACACTTGGTATAACCATGAGGAAATTCTTCATGCTGCACACAACAAAGTCACCAAGGAGCAGCTTAAAGCCAATGCAAATGAAGTAAAACAAGTCGCAATAGATGAAGGAACCTCAAGAAATGATAAGAGTTCTATTGTTGATATCCCTGTCACCTTTGATTGCACTTGGTCAAAGAAGGGTTTAACTGCTAATCATTGTGTTGGCTCAGCCTGCAAAGACAAGCCTCATCATCTGGATGCTGTCTTCGAAGAGCCATTGCTAAAGATTTGTGAAAGATTAAGTGGGCCAGCATTGTTGCAAAGGTGTTTTCCTGGCTACACACAATGCCAATGAATCTATCAATTCTCTTGTTTGGAAAGTGTCCAAAGCACAAGTGGCATGGATCAAAGACAATAGGAATGGTGGCAAATGCTGCTTCCCTTCATTTTAGTTGTGGCGCAACTAAGAAACATGATGTTGTGAGGGAAGCAGGGCTTGCTGTGGGACAGCATACCAACAGAGCTAGTAAAAGAAGAGACTCAGGAAGAGTAAAACAGGCTGTGGAAAGAGTGCAAGAAAAGCACAAGAAATATAGGCTTGCAAGGAAACAAGCAAAAGCAAAAGAAGAAGAACTTCAAGTCAGGAGAGAAGGAACGACATATGAAGCAGGTGGTTTTAATGACATTGCTCCTGTCAGAGCCTCAAAAGAAAAAAAGGAACAAGTAGAGACAGTTGGGATAGATGTGAGCAGTGTATCAATGTAAATTTGTGAGTTTAAGTAAGTCAAGCGGCTCTAAGTAGCATCTGACTATATTGCTCATTTTCAACTTGTGTTTCTCAAATTATGGAAACTTTGTTGTTTTCGGACTTGCCCCTTAAAATATCTTAAGAGCATTTCAACATACTACCACCATATTTTGCACAGTTATAATAGATATTAAGGTTAACAAATTAATTGAGCCTTTTTTGAAAATTCCAGATAAAACAGAAGTTACAGTCTGATAAATAATCTCTGTCGACAAATAGTTGCCATGGTAACTACAGTTGGCAAAACCCCAAAAGGCTCAATTACTTTGTAGAGTGTGTTGAGTAAGTGCTTTGTACCAAGTTACAGCTCTATAGCTCTTTTAGAACACAAGAATTTCAAGGGGAAGCTAGAACAAGTAAAAAATTGTCTCCGGAATTCATTAGTTAATAATTAACTTTATTAAAGATTTTGGTGTCTGTTTATCATGTTGTCTTACTTATTAGTCATTGATGAATGCATGTGCTAAGTTTTGACTGTTTTCTCTCAATTGCAAATTTTTTTATGCATTATTTTATATGCAAGTGAATTTGCCCCAAAATGTAACCAGAATGCCCCCTTAAATACATTGACAATGTATCGGTAGTCTGGACATCCGTTTAACACAAAAAATGTTCTCATTAGCACTTTCATTCACACTTTGAGTCCAATCTACAGTTATGGTAAATACAGCAATGAAAGTAAGAAAGATAGGGTTTCTTAGAAACACAAGTAAGCCTCTAAGCATGAGGACACCAGCATTTTTTTCCAGCTAATCAGTTTCCCAGTGGTCCTTATTTTTTACCTTTCTGTTGCTCTATTTACTTAAAGGCAAATACTTCGCATATTATACGAATAAGAATTTATAGTAAAAATATGAGTAAAGAATGAAAAAATACAAAAACAGTTATAGTTATAGCTTTTTTAGAGTTCTTTGAATTTTTAAGATATCTTGAGACATCAATATCTGGGGTTTTAATTTAAGAACAATATATCATCTAAAATAATATTTCTTCTCAATGAAAAATTAGTGGGGAGATTTCTTGCCTGAAAGGAGTCAATACTTCGACCTAAAGTCCATCTTTTCTTTTTGTTTCTTTAAGTGATTACTCATATTTTATAAAATTGACTCATGGGGCTTCACGAGATTTAGACAAAGTTAAAAAAAAAAAAAAAGCTAAGAGACTACTTTTGCCGACCTTATGTGGGGGTACCAAGAGGTGACGGGGAGGCACTTCCAACATATCTTTCCAGGAAGCCTCGCAAGGTATCAAGGAGACCATGGATTTGCTGCCTTCCTACTTCTGTACATCACATCTCTTACTTTTGATTTTTTCCCTACATTTCAACAATGAGAACCTTTTGAACAATTAAAAACAGGAGAAAGAATACGATTTTCCTAATCATACGTTTTCCTGGCTCTGTATGGAGACCAAGTTCTACTTGAACAAATATAGTGTTTAAGCGGAAGTTATCATCACCCATTTTAATTGGGTGCTTTACTTAAAGCCTCAGAAAGTCACACCAAGGCATCGCCTGAGCAATATTGGGCGATCCACATTCTAGAAAAAGGCCATGGAGTCCATGTTTGGTTCCGAAATCAACTTTATTATTGTCAGCAGAAACACAGGAGACATCGAACAAACTAGCCTTATGATCCAGCTGACCCACCAAGCTTATCTGGCCACCTCCTAGAAGTTTGTTACCATACCACATTCACAACCCCACCCAAGAATTCCGAGTGGGCCGAATTTGTCCACATGCTTCTTCATCCTTTTTGTTACCAAATAAATAACAAACTTCATGAAGCACGAAACTCGCACTTGTTGACACATTTTCCCGAAATCTCTTCAGTTAAACCATTAACAAGTGCTTGCTCACAAGTTGACAGGGAAAAAGAATAGACCAAAGAGTGTTCAGCATGGGGTATCACCTCTATCAGCTACTTTGATGCCCTTGGCTCTACTGCACCTTCTACAATTTTAAAAACATGAAACAGTAGAAATCAAAGGACGAAGAACCTTTTCCCTAAAAATGTAAGAGTAAGACGAGATCCTTTCTCGAACAATTCTACGTAACAGGCATGACGAAGGATTTACACAGGACTTTTATCATAGCATGTTGCAGGCATCAAAAATAAGTGTTAGACGCTTCTCCAAAAAGAAGTTCCTCCAAGAAAACAACCTTGTGAATGAGATCTTTAATCCTTCAGAGTTATTATATACTTAGAGGATATAATGACACACTGATGCTTTTGGGATAAAAATAGTTCCATAGGAAAAATATTTAGTCATTAACTTAATTGCCTAGTCACATTGGGCACCATGAAAAAATTCAGCTTGTAAATAAAAGCCCTTTCAATGTTTAGTTGACGAATCAAACAAAAGTATTTTGATAATATTCTTCTTTAAATAGTTAATTATGCTCAGACAGCACGCTTGATCAGTCACTTCTTTTGTGAAAAGTTACCACCATTTTGGCTTGTTTCCTTTTTGTAATAATCAATGGTGTGTTTTCTAACGGCTTTAATAAGATTTTTTTAAACCCTTACCCATTGAAATTAGAAAAAGGCAATTCTTTTTCGTCATTCATGATGAATTCTCCCTAACACGTGCTACTACACCAAACTGGACAGATGCACTCCGAACAACTATACAATTTTCGCAAGCTAATTGACTATTGCCAACTAATCAGATAAAGACTTCACATTGGGTCTATCACAAAAACAGATGGAAACCGTCTTTTTACTTGTCGCCTATTCAAAGAAAGACTGAGTTATTTACTACAAGGTTATGGATTTTAGGTTAGATTTGGTTTAACGTGTGTAGTCTTGACTGAACTGAGCCTTCGAGGTAAGTCACGACGGCGTAACTCGTAATACTTTAGTCAAATTTGAATCAGTCATTAAGATTGACTGACCCTACGGTTCGTGATGAAAGTGACGTTCCAATCACATCATTCAAGAAAACATTAGCTACTGAGCTAAAATCTTCTGTTTACTTCTGTCTTGCCTTTTTATACATTTTACGTCACAGCATTTCACCCTTCTTCAAGTCTTCCCCCTCCAAAAGGGGGCTTAAGATTGAAGTGTCACAATCTAACAAAATACTTTTATGATAAGCAGCCTAGCCACGTTAGGTTCATGAGGCAAACCTACCAAACCACCCTGCTTGACCACAAGAGAACATCATTCAACAGTTGACCATTGCAAATCAAACAAATGTACTCAGCATATCACTTCAATCTTGCAACTACCATTTAAACATCTCAACTGACCACTATGCAACAACTGGTCTCCCGTGCGCCAAAATGGCATGTACCAGAGAGTAAATTAGTTAATCTGCTATCATTGATTTGAGGAAATGTCTGGAATTCAAGCAGCCTTGGATTCTAATTAAAACAGTAGATACATTTAATTTGCAGCAAATTATCACTTGATACATTTTAAGTATATTGGGGTGTGTTTGTTACCATGCGTATAAGCAGCTTTCAAAACTCGCAACGAACATTGAAGTTCACATTTCTTAGAAATCTATCATAATTCTCTTTGGAGAGTGTGAGCTGTTCCAACTTAACTGTGAACTATTTTTTCCAGGACATCAGAAAGAAAAAAACATGGCCTTTCACTCTCTTGTCGACACCACCAACGAGGATATTGCGCTCTAAAAAAGGCCAAAGATTAGACTTCTGTTGCCTGAAAGGAAAGTCATCACCTCAAAAAGTACCCCCATTCAGTGCTCTGGCCAGAACAGGTCTTAACTAAAATTGATTTTCCCAGGAAGAGAGAGTATTCAGCACCTCTAAGGCATGATTTTTCTCTCCAGTGAAAGAATCCACACAAAGAAACCCATGGAATCCAACCAAAGCACCTCATATGATTTGACAACGCCTTGGCACAGTGGCAATCTATTTGACCACAACCACAATCCAAAGCCAGTTTATCAATAAACTCTTAAAGAAATATAAGTGCCTCATTTCAATAATGTAACATTCCAACGCTGACATACTGATGCCCACATCAACAACCGTGATGCACTAATTTGACACCTGTTTCTAATGCGACCCGGCGAGTAAGAAGTCAATTTTATAAAATTAAAATTTCATTAAGAGTAGAACTAAATCTTTAGTGGCAATTAACTCTCACTCAATGACAAAAGAACCCAATATCAGATTTGACACAAATTTTGCTTCATAAAGTCTTGCAGAGGAAATTCGCGTAACACAATGAAGCACAATAGTTTCAAGAGCAAAGGTATATGGTGTCTTATTCTGTACATTTTCACACCTTCAAAGGTAACAAGGAAGCCTTGATAAGATGGTTCAACTTGAAGAGGGTTTTCTGACCACCTTACAGCATGCCGAGCTTGCCAACTACTAGTACAACCATTGGAAGTCATGTTAAATTCAAATGATTTAATAACAGAACAAGGATTTAATGACAAACAACTATTGCAGTGGCTACTTGCATGCAGATACAATATGGATATCAGTCTTAACTTTGATAGCAGAGTTCAGTGTAGCATAATTACATTTGTTTTCTTAATGTAAAAGCGCATGAACAAACGTAAATACTTCAAACAAAAATGCATTATCTGCCAAAAAATGGTAAAAATTATAAGTTGAAGTAGGATCAGTGTTCACATCCATAAATGAGGACAACTGTCTTTAATCCCTCAAACAAGGTACGTGATTTGATAATGGCCCACTGTCTTTAAGTTAACTTGGAGACCAGTAAATTGCCATTACCTGACATTTCCCTGGAAGGCAGAAAATACGGGATCAGCCGCCAAAACTCCTTTTACCTGCCTGCAGTGATTACAGTTACTCTTACAGCAAAAGTGTTTCATAAGAGAGAAGATTTGTTCAACCTTCACGTACCTGTGTGCGGTTGCTGTTGAGCCAGGGATTGCTTGTCAGGCACTCAACCATTAGAATTATACAAGTGAATTTTGCAGCTGTACTCGACAGCTAAACTGTGCGATACATCCCATATTTTTAAAGAAGGCAAACACAAGTAGTTCATCATAACACCTTCAATTCGTTTATAAAGGAAAAGAAGTATGATTTTCTTGGCTACCCTTGAAGACAATGTGTTACTCGTACCTGTTAACAAATAGATTGTTTACATTTCAACCGAAGAAAACGCAGCACTCCTGCTTCCTCCTTTGAAGCGTCCAGTTTTTGGGTTGGCACGGAACCATCTCTTGAGATTCAAGGAACTCACTAAAAGCTAAAAAAAAACATGACTGGTGATAGGAGATGGGCAAGATGATTGATAACATTGGTAAAATGTTTACCAAAGCAGCCTTCGCATCTTCCTAACAAACATTATAAACTAGTAACTATCTCATACTAGGATACATTTCCCAGCTTTGGCTGAGTTTCATTCATGAATGAAATAAACTGAACGCTTCTGGGTTCTTACCTCTTTGCCTTGTGCTGTGCATGATAGAGGTGGGTTGAACTCATCATTCAACACAGCTCTAACTTCTTCTAGCTTGGCCCAAATGACCTCCTCGGGTTGACTTCCCTTGTCCCTGGTATACAGACTGGGCACATCTAACTTCACTACGACTTTAAGTGGACCATAATCTGTGTCATTCAGTGGATTACCACCAGAAGACTCCGCTTGTCGATCAATGCACTCTTTCAGAGAATGTAGGTGTCTTTCAATGAAAAGCTGACATTCCAAAGCTGAAAAGCTGACGCCCACAGTTACTGTAAAAGGATTCACTGGACTAAAAGAATTGTGATATACCCCTGTGTACATACCCTTCTTAAAGTAAAACCGGGCCTGCCGAACATTTCCTGCCTCTCCAAAGCCTTTCACTAACTCTCTCACCAGTGATGGTTCCCATGAAATGCGTTTATCTTCCATGGAATTAAAAAGAATGGTGACATCATTCAGTTCCCTCTTTGAGATTAGGCCACGAATGAGTCGATTGTACAAGGCTTTCACCTCCCCAACATCTCCAGCTATATCCAATAGCTCAAACACATAAGCTAGTTCTTTGGTATTCAAGAAGTACTCACATAATGATACAAAAACTTGCCTCCTCCACTCAGTCTCCTCAGGGGTCAATGTTGTTCCATCAGCAGCACAAGCGTAGTTTGTACCACGAAGTACTTCCAAGGCACTGCTATGCAAAGGCTGACTTATACTAAGGCAAATGTCTGCTGCTGTAAGAGCCACTTGGCATGAAGTTAAAGGCTTTTTTTGTACTCCAAATTCCCCTGTGTACATCGCATAGTTTATGCTAAAGTTGTGTAAAACATGCAACACGGAGTACCCTTGATCAAAAAGTTGCTTGATGTACGTCAAGTACATTATTGCCACTCCTAACTCACCAATGAAGCGTTTGTCATCATCGTCTAAGGAAGCACTTGGACTACTGTCGGGTTCAGAGCTTGGCACTGTTTGTTTGAGGTGTTGGTGTATCTTATCACAAAATTTTCCAAAGTTTTCTCCCACAGTCTGAACAGAGTTTACTTCAAATGATTCGAAAAAGACTTTTAATAAGACGCCAAGGTCAACATCGACATCTTCATTCTTCATTGCCACATAAACAGAGCCTAGGTCTTCCCAGCTATTCTGTTCACTGGCATGCTGTAACATTAAGATTTGTAACACACGACTTATTAAGAACATTCATTAAAAACCAGTGGGGGACTAAAAGAATTATCTGTCCACATATCCACACCAGATTTTTCTCTGTACTTTGTCTTGACAAAATTCGACAATAAGTGGTATATACTGGCTTCTGGCGCCACTATTTTACAACCAATTTTCACTATTTTCAGCTAGTAAAGTTAGACAATTTGAAAATTAACTTTGATGAATGGCTCTTGTTATGAGCTTAAAAACCATTGACTAGTTTTATATAAAAAAATCTACCTTGATCCTTGGCAGGTAAAACTGGAGACTCTTCTTTGAAGGATACTGAAAGTAACTGGCAGGTGAGACTTCAGGTATAACAGGGGCAGAGCGTGTTTGGTGATTATGTTGGTCTGTACTTGAGCTATTAATGATGCCATCCATGCTGCGAGTCCTTCCTGATAGGCAGGGGGAAAAGGGATTTGTTCCAGTAAACTGGTTTGTGGCTGCAAGTTGGAAATTGCTAGCCGCATTTTCAATTGTTGTGCTGACCACAGGAGGGCCCAATCGCTTAGAGGAAAACGGTCCACCTAAATGAAGCCCCTCCTTTGTTGGAGTAATTCTTGGTGCAGTGTGCTGCTGATGATGTACAGGCCCAAACAAATCTGTTCCAATTGCCTGAGCAGGAAACGTACATGGATCCCTGTACACAAAAGGGTTACCTGGTTGGGTATGGTTTACTGCTTTATTGTTCTGTCCAGTAATTCCTCCTGCAAAAGGAAAAAATCATAAATACACTAAAAGCATAAAAGCTGAGTAAACAGGTTCTTCTTTACAAGGGGAGAGGGCCTAGCTGCTAAAGATACGATACAGAAGAGAAACTAAATAGAAATTGCAGCAAGGTTTGAACTTATAAGTTATCTAAGGATCTAGGTGATCTCTAAGTTATCTTTCATGACCACCTCCATACCCTCTCCAACGAGTGCCCTCAAAATCAAGCCTGGGAGTAGCTGCCATAACATTCACAAGTTCACCACTACAAAGCCCATCGACCACTCCTAATAAAGTATTGCGTCATACATTGTGACAGTTTATTTCTCGTAGCAGGCTTTAGAGTGCTGGCGATTTTACATTCAAGCTCTTTGAAATAACCCAAACTTGTGAATAGCAAAAAGATAAGAATACAGGGAGCAAGGATGGTGCAGTGTTGAGAGCACTTGCCCCCCACTATTATGGCCCAGCTTCGATCTCCAGATCTGGCCTCACATGTGGGTTGAGTTTGCTGTCGGTTCTTGTCCCTTCTCCGACACTTTTCTCTAGGTCCTTTGGTTCCCCCCCTCCCCCCCTAAAAGCCAACATTCCAAATTGCACATCGACCTGGAGAGAGCGGACGAGAAGAGCCATTACCACTTAATTCACATTTCCACTTTCTTCTTCCAGTGGTAGAATTGTAGTAACTTAAAGTATATCTACCTTGAGAGGCTGAATTCACATTTCCCTGTGAATAGTGAATAAACTGACAATTGTCACCATTACGGCAGCCTTGAGGAGTACTGAAGTAACGGCACTCCCTGCTAAAACTGAGACTCTCGGCTTTCGAACTGAAAAGTGAATATAAATTTTATGGGAAATGGGAAAAAATATGACTCCACTGATGAATATCGTTGTTCTTATTGTTGTGAAAGTTTACGACATTAATGACCTACATGTATTTCATTTCCACACATTTTCCTTTATTGAAACTTCGTGTGTATGGGAACTTGCAAACATAAGGAAAGTACATATTAATGGAAACAAGTTTTTCATGCACAAGTATTGTATGTCATGCTATCGCAGCTTTTCGTTGGTACGACATGATGTACTGGACTATTATTGAGAGGAATATAAGAAAAGACATACCAGTATTTAAATCCCGTGTTAAAGTTTATAATTGACACACCTGTTCAAACTGGGAACATCTTCATTGCCATTGCTTTCTGAATGTTTTGCAAGGTAAATATGTCTCATAACAGCATAGGGCTGAATAGAGGCGACAGGATTTTCCACCCACTTCTCCAAAGATGAAATCATCTGTTTATACACATTCACTGGAAGTACAATTTTGGCAGCCTCAAGCTGTAAATGACAAAAAAAAAACGGTATAGGGTCAGTAATCTTAATATGATGTGGGAAATTATCAGACGCAACTTACTGGGCGCTCTCTTATGTACTTCACAGTGTTAATCAAACATTATGCATGATTTTCATGCAACTTTTTCCATGAACATTTGCACGAGTACTTAAGCACACCAAGAAATTACAGGGGAAAAAAGGAAACATGATTAAAAAAAATTAAGAAAATAGAAAGGACAATAGAAGCGAGAAATATAATGTGTGAGGTCTCCTTACATTCATTCCGTAGCTGCCTTGTTGCCTCCGGCCATTTTAATGCTACTTTGCAGTGCTTTCAATAAGATTTGAAATAGGTGGCTACCTCGGTACAACACCCGCCGGAGAGCGACTTGATTGCGACTTAGCATGGCGACTGCGGCTTGAGCGCGGTGAAATATACCCGGTGACTCGCAACAGAATAACCGCCAGAGCTCCGGCGGGTGCAAGGTCTTAATGAAAGCACTGACTTTGTCAAATTCCTTTATACACAAAACAAGGCTGTTCGCGAGGCGCCTCACAACAAAGTGATTAAGTCAGGATGGGTGGAAAAACGGAGCGCCTCTCAGGTTCATGCAGGGAATTTGGAAACTTCTGCTGCTCGAACAGGTAGGTATTTGAAATTCACTCTCACCAGTGCCAGTTCAAGGGAGATTGGTCAACTTTTGTGGAATTTATTGGTTTTCACGTGGCGACAATTAGTGCTTGGGAATGGTTCAACTGACCAGCCTTCCCTATTTTTCAGGAGACTAAACACCTTAATTAACAACCTTAATTTGTTAGGTACTCCCCGTTAATGACCTTTACACCCCAAAATCACACAGTATGCTGGGGCTGCCTGTACTCCCACATGCAAACTTCTATGTCCCATTGTCACAGACAAAATGTGTCGGTGCATTTTGAAAGGGACCCAGTCAGTCAATCTAGGCTGCAGTCAAAGTAATTTCAAAAAGTCATTTATTGATACATGTACCTGATGAAAGAGCTGCAGAACACCTCTATAGTTCTTCTCTTTGTCAAGTATTTCAATGGCAGACTGCAGCACACTGTCTTCAGGCTGAGTAAAACATAATATATAGCTCACAGTGAGACCTTTAGCCTAACAAGCCAAGATTTCAACCTTTAAAAGTTCACGTAATTTAATTCTAACCTCTACTAGTTTTGCTCGGAGATTTAGAGGCAAAAGTCACCTAATGTACCACCTAGGGGTCTTCCACTACAAAGATGATATTTGTGGCATTTAGAAATTCATGTCACATAAACGCATTTCAAAATCCTGAATTAGAGTGAAAGAGGACATGCGTTTACATTTACTGAATGATGAAGAACAAAATAAAATGATGTCACTTGTCTATACAAGTTCAGTTTTCTAACTGCGTGTGTACTATATGCACTCGAAGCGTATGCAATTCCGAACACTTGAAGCATACACACAAGTGGTACTGACCATGTATTTCTGGAGACTTTATCAAATTCAGAACTGAGGGCACTGCGGTTTTACATTACATGAAAGAGTTATAAGGGCAGAAAGATGACTAACTCACTTTGATCCAAGACTCCAACATAAAGTGGAGTACAGTAAGCATACTGGCTGAGTCCCCAGCCTTACATAAAGCTGTTGAGAGTGCAACCAAACCACTTGCAATAGCATGAGGCTGTTCAAGGACTTTTGGATCGTCCTTAACCTTGTTGAAGAGCTCCAAGGCTGCAATCCACTTGTTGACACCACATAATGCACTCATACAGTTATCAGTGGACTAAAATAGGAGAAGAAGAAGAATGGAGCATCCTTTCAAGTCAAGTCACTTAGTGAAAATGCTTACTTTGGAATGTCTTATATTGCAATAAAAGAAAACCAAAACATCAAGTCCATCAAACCTACAAAGACCAACCTGTGGTTCAAGAGGTATTCCATTCTGGAGCATCAAGGAACAGACGTTCTGAGCAAATGAAACATTGCCACCTTGTTCAAGACAACAAGCCTCCAAAAGTGAATTCCAAACCTATTGCAAAATGCACAGCAAGTACAAAACCCTTTCAAATGATGCTTGCAGCCAGACGATAAATTAGACTGAAGTGTCAGAGACATAATATCTGAGGTGTTCACAAGACATCAGAGATTGAATTATTTCAGGCTACTTAACAGAATTCTCCAACTAAATTTGTTGAACCTGGCTAAGAGCTCTTATTCCAGTTCTGCGTACATGGTTTAGTTGGACAGTGGTTCCCTATATTAGCATATGCAAAAGAGAGGCTATTGGGTCAAGCTTCCCTGAGGACTACAAGACATGCGAAGACAATTATAAGCATGGGCATCAAAATGCTAACTCATTTCCAAAATCAGCGTTTTTATCAGCCGAAGAGAAAAAGATTATTAGGCGATCATTTTAAAGTAACTTTACAAAAGAAAGGCCAAAGGAATGGCTAAGTATCTGCTGTGCTGTTTATTGTCCAATTAAATGTACTTCCCAGTTTTCTTTACACTTCTAAATGAAATAGGAAACAAAGAAATAAGTAACAGAACAGAAGAGATGAATCTTACATCAGATCCAAGTTCAACCAGGGTTCTCGCTGGAGTCACTCCAAGTGCCCTAGTGACCACTTCAATCCATTCTGGTTTCTGAAGTGCAGTCATCACAGCTCCTTTCAAAACTACTGCTGGTGTTGCTAGTGGGAATACTGGAAGTACCAACATAATCTTCTCCCAGTCATTCACTTGTGACAGAGTGCTAAGTGGATTGAATGTAATAATAAACAATTCATGTGTGTGAAAGCCATCCTTGCAACAATGAACACTACTTATGTAACAGTGAAAATAAGGCCTGAATATAGGGATCTGCTGGTAAGAGCCATGCATCGCTATGCAGATGTCATGGGTTCAAATCCTGTATGGGCCAAAACTTTTTTCAAGTCTTATTTTCACTACCACATGAGTAGTGTTCATGGCTGCAAGGATCACTTTCAAACATTTTTTAATACTGCAGTACACTTACATGCTTTTCATATAATCAAATCATTAATTCATCGCTTCAAGGGTTCCACACCAGCCAACATATTGGCCTGCTCTCAGTTAGCTTGTTATCTCAGTTGGTAGAGCATTGCACTGGTATAACAAATGTCACGGGTTCAAATCCTGTACAGGCCTGAATAATATTTTTCAGGCCTTATTTTTACAACATATTTAGTAGTGTTCACTGAATAAATGAATGAATGAAAAATTTTATTTATGTGTCAAATCGATCTAGCCGAGGGTAAGAAACCCTCTACTAATAGGGGACACCTAAACTCAATACAATAAGTTAAAATTCAACTAATTTAACTATTTACAATAGATAAAATTTAAATACTTCATTAACATTAAGAGCTAAAAATTTAAACTACCTTATTTAATACTCATTGTTAAATCAAATAAAACAAATAGAGCATTCTCTGAGCCAGCTAACTGTTCAGGTGCTACATAAAACAGTTCTTACAATCGTACGAAAGGTTAGTTAAACAGATCTGTTTTTTAAAAGATTGTAGTGAAGATGAGGTTTTCATATTAGTTGAAAGTGGATTCCACAGCAAAGGGCCAATTTATCTTAGGGAATTTTTTCCATAAGTAACAGTATTAAATCTAGGAATGTGGAAATCTGCACCTCTGAGATTGTAAGTGGAACTTTTCAATGAAAACAAATTTTTGACAGTCGGTGGGCACAGATTATGCCTCACTTTAAACATCAAACAAGCTATATCCTGTAGCCTTCTTTCATAAAGAGATTTTAGATTAGCCTTCTTCAGTAATTGCTCATATGTAGATTTACTATCTCTGAAGACTGCACACAAACCCCTCTCCTACATACGTTCAAGTTTTCTCTAGTCACTTGTTCAGCAAATATGCCAGGTGGGGTGGCAGTAGGTGAGGTACTGGAGGATAGCAGCCTTAAAGAGGTGTAGTTGAGCAACAGTGGGCACTAAGTTTTTTCCACTGCTGCAAGGACTGCCTTCATGTCTTACAAGCGTAGTATACATATGTTTTTCACATATTCAGTTCATTAAAATAATTCAGATGTGGGCTAACCAATACATGAACATTTTTCTTCACAACATGGAAAATTTAGTCCATACATGGAAGTAGGTAGCATTTACAAGTACAGATTTGTCATTGTTCTAAGGATGTTTTCCCAATAGAGGTTTAGCTTAGCTTGACTGACAAATAAGTGATTTGGCTTCATCAACTGAGTTGATTATGTAGATTGGCCATCATTAGGAGTTTTCAGAGCTGGTGTTTCAAGTGTTTTCCCTTTGCTCTGATGAAGGGCTTGCTCTGACAAATAGCTAATGCTTCAAATGTCAGCTTTAGAAAGTCTAAACAATGGACAATTAACTCAGTTGAAAAAACCAAATTTTCTTGATTCACCCCCCACTGACACCTTTTATTCATTTGACAAAGAAGTAGATTATTTCACCTATTTCTTTGGCTGAAAAAAAGAAAAACAAAATCATTGAAGTTAATCAATAATTTCCTTACTGGAGCATTGCAGAAACAGCATCACTTGAAAGTTGTACTTTACACTGCAACGCTTCCTACAAATACAACATGAAGATGACATTAATACCAGTAATACTGAAATAACAAAAACCTCAAGATATTATCCTCCAGTGGTTCCAATAAATTTCTTAGGCAAGTATTAGTAAACTGCATGTACAGGTTGGTGAGGTATGCCAGGACTAAGTTATATGTACATCTGTGATTCTTACCTGAAAGAGTAACCAGGTCTTCTGAACAAAGTGTTCTCCACTCTTACAGCCAAGAAGTATGAGATCATTGCAGATCCTACATGAAAAAAAATTAATGTGTCTATTTGTAGAGATGTAAATGGACAAGATTAACCATGGTACACCTAATAAAACTTGTTACATGTACTTACCCTGACTTGAGTAATCCTGACTGCTTGATCTCATGCAACAAATTAAAAGCCCTGATAATGAAGGCATAATAGAGAGGTTAATAATGAGAAAACATGGAGGTCACTACTGCCCTTAATATATATGTGCAGATAATGTACATTAGAGAATGAAAAATGCTTTACAACACCCTTTAGTGTATTTTGATTAGAAAAAGACACATCTTTCAGAGTCCACCATTCTCTAAAGGATCCAGCATATTGGGTTTGTATCTTTTTTTTAACAAAAAATTTCAAGAATTTTTCCAGGACTCTGGTGGATTTTTCCAGGATTCCAAATTTTACCTTACATCTTTTCAATCCCAAGACTTCAAAATCAACTCTGCTTATGGTCTACATAATATTTCTTATAACATAAATTCTGAAAACTTAATTGCTTGAAGGAGATTTCCAGGACTTTCCAGGACTTATATTCTTTTTCCACCACATTTTCACCCTAGATAATGTTAAAATAAAATTCCAGGCCTTTCCAGATTTTCAAGGACCCCCACAAACCCTGAGTATACCCATGATACAGCATGAACAGGGAAACAAGATTTATTAATTTTTCCAGACCAACTTAAAATCAAAGGCTCTGTGAGCCAACTCGTGAATTGGATAAGCCAATGTAATTTGTGTAGTCAATAGAAATGGGGGTTTGATTTCCATACTAAGGTATGAATTGTTAGACTGGTAAATGAGCATTATGAGGAATATGATGTGAAACTAAATTAGGCCTCAAAGACAGAAAATATGATCTGACTAGGATTTAGTGCAAGACAATCACTGTTCTAGATTTTACTGTAAAGGTTTGTGGAATGGAAGTTCAAAAGGGTGCTGTTTTGTTTATAATAAAACTATTCTTCCAATAGGGAGCTCAGTATTTACTTGCGATGCAAGCATAGGGATAGGCATGTAAAATCTTATGCGCTGGATGGAACGCACAGACATAAGGATAAGCATATATGCATATGATTATCAAAACATTGCCTTCTTTTTATGCTTATACTGTCTAGTTGAGACTTGGTTGGTATAAGCATAAGGATTAACATAAGCGAAAGACTTTCAGGCAATCAGCAAGCACTACACTGCTTACACCAACCATGTCCCTATTTAAGATAACATCGACTGAGCGCTTGTGCTCATGTTTATGTTGCAGCTGTGCCCATGCACCAGCACATTAGCTTGTTATGTTCATGCCTATGTTTGTGTTGCAACTGGGTACTCCCTTGAAGCCTGTTTCGCACTTCTGAGGTAATTATTAGCACGAGAATGAAAACAAGTACAAGGATGTTCACACCACTCTAAAGTTTGTTTTTCGAAATTCTTATTGTAAGTCAGTGGATACAAGGATTTTTTCCTTACTTTGAGAGTCATTTCCTTGAAATGCAAGGATTAAGATTTCCGCTTTGAAGAATTTTATACTCTCCAATGAAAGTTCCTCAGTTCAAGAATACCACCATTAAAAGTTTTACATTCCTTGTTTTAAGAATTATGACTTTGAATTCTCATTTTAAGGATATTGAATAAATATCTCAAATCCATGCATTTAGCAAGTATTCCTTCTATGTAGAAAGGTTCTTCCAACTAGATTTATGATAAATGCTTGCCAAAATTTCAGAACTATCTGTGGAATTGTGCTTGTCAAATTCCCAAGGAAATATAACCATAAATATAATTTGAAAACTTTTTTACATTAACTTTTCTTTTAAACAACAACAAACATATGAAACATATGTGTGAACTGCGGTTATGAGACGTATATGAGCACGATCCTTCGCAGTAAAGCACTATTTGAGCAATAGTAAAAATCAGACCTGAAAAAAAAAAAAAATTTTTTTCAGGTCTGATTTTCACTATTGCTCAAATAGTGCTTTACTGCGAAGGATCGTGCTCATATACGTCTCATAACCGCAGTTCACACATATGTTTCATATGTTTGTTGTTGTTTGATTTATCATCTACGGGTTTATATCGAATTAATTTGATGGCCTGCTCCCAGTTGGCTTGTTAGCTCAATTGGTAGAGCGCTGCACTAGTATCGCAGAGGTCAGTGGTTCGAATCCCGTACAGGCCTGAAATTTTTTTCAGGTCTGATTTTCACTATTGCTCAAATAGTGCTTTACTGCGAAGGATCGTGCTCATATACAACTTTTCTTTTAACACACTCAATATCTGCGTTTTATGAAACAAGACCACAGTTTTGAGTGTTCCTAGTTTAACCTAAATATAAAGCATTAGGAACATCCTTGTTGCATGTAATTCACAAAAATTTTTAATTGCAAATGACAATCAAAGTGGTTGTCAAAATAAATCAAATTTATAACTTCCAGAAGAATAAGCATGGAATATAAACTGCTACCATTTGTAATTTTTACTTACAATCATGTGATTATAGTACGAAAAATTACTGAACCAGAGAAAAGAATCTCAAACTAAATATAACCCACTAGTTGACAGAATTATAGTCACAAACCAGCAAGGATATTCATCCTTGTAAAGGATTGTTGTTGTCACTATCAACTTTTTTTTGTTTTAATCTTCAATATGATTTAAAAGAAAAGTTGCTGTATCAATTTCTTGAAGAACATTTCCTAGGTGTAAAGCACCTATGGCGTACATTTAGGTACAGGCAAATCTGTAACAAGATTTTTGACAAAGAGAAAGAGTAATCTTCAGTATGATTCAAAGGAAAGGGTACTATACCTATTCCTTGAGGAATTTGTGTTTGTCATGAAGCCGCTATATACTGTATTTTATTATCGGTAACTCTGCATGAAGATGTTTATTGAACGGTTAAAATTTCGGCATATTAAGTTAACATGTAGCTGTGCCATTTCTTAAAGAATTGGTGTTAGGTATAAAGCCATGTCCCTTTGCTGTACTTTTGATCTACAACAAATGAAGTGAGGTGTAACTTAAGTCTTGCTTCAAAATAAAACTTGCTGCTGTGCAGGTATCTTAAGTTCAAAATAATGTAAAACATTTTAAAGAAAGCACAATTTGGGTTGATTATGTCAGATTAAGAGTTGTTGTTGAGTTTGTAGTATGGCCTGGCTAACCTGTGTTACATGCACAAAATATTAACAGAAAGAACCACTTCCTGGAGTTAAGATCCTTGTCTCGAGGACATAGGGATGATGTATTATTTAACAATCTTTGAGGAGTAAGTGCTCTCTTTTGAGATCTTTACTTACTCATTTTGAAAAAAATAGGTCTTACTATGAGAAACTTCAGTCACCTAAAAGTAAGGACTCTGCTATCAGTTGTCACTCAGTTGTCAACTGCCAGCAGTTGTCACTCACTGTCAGTGCAAATTCCTTGTTTTGAGAACTGATAATTACACTCATTTTTAGTGATATCAATCGCCATCTTTAGAGCTTCCTGTTCCTCTTTCCAGGACGCATTTTTAAGAAAAAAAATCCTTAATTTAAGGTATCTAGAAACATAAAAACTTAACAGTGCACTAATAACATATGCATAAACAGTGTGAGTTACACCACTGAAGAAACAGCATATCGATTGATTGAACTTATGCTTGAGCTTCTTTCAATGCAGTTTCCACTAGTAAACCACTTTCTAACGTCGATACAGCTCCAGTAATACCAAACAAGCATCAAACAAGTCACTTTACGAGCAGTTGGCCGTGGGCGACACTTCAGTATCGGACTATCGGCTAGCCTGCGTCACAGACAATCTAAACCGCCCGTATATACAGGGGATTGTGTGACACATCCGGCTGCAATGCAGGCTAACTATCAGCGAGCTGCGACTCGAGTCGTTTCAACCCGCGGTTGAAATTACCAAAAGATCAGCGTTTTAAATGTAAAATTTATAATTAAATAAAGTTTCGAAACCGTTCTTCAAGGGGCTTTGGTGGCCTTACGGTAAGAAGCAGGTGGTTGATGACTCTCAGGGTCGTGATGTAGTTGGTTCAAATCTGCCATCCTTGAGTAAATTTTGCATTTTGCTTAGCTTGCTTTCTTTGTTTTCTTTTTTTCTTTTTCGGACACAATAATCGTTTTCCTGGAGATATACATTTAAAAATAGAAGTATTGACGCCATAAATGAAATACACGCTGCAAGATATAGAAGTGTATTCGGAGATTGGGCAAACTTCAATTAATTCACAAATGAAAAATGTATACTTTTTTACTCTTTCAAGATTATCATTGGCTTCTTTTTCACCCCAACACTATTCTTAGCAACAGAGGTCACTATTTCGTTTGTTTATCACTTTTCAAAAACTATCAAATGCATTCAAAAGCCTAAAATAGAAAAAAGTTTACAGGAATCGACCAATCGAGCGAGTGCCATTCATCGTATCATACCTACAACTCGCTCTTGTACATGCGCGCAATTCACGCGTGAAAAAAGAGGCTCCTACCATTCAGGGTCTTTGGCAGAAGCTTGGATCAAATCGAGAAATACTTCATATGTTGGCATGTGGTTACTCCTTTTCATGACATCAAGCATCTCATAAGCTCTGTAGTAACAAACCAAATCACTTCCTAAGAATTATATGTATTATAATAATAATAATAATAACAATAACAATAATAATAATAATAACAATAATATAGTTTGTTTCTGACCACTTGCAGCTTAAGGCGGAATTACTGGTAAAGTGTATACACAATACATATGAATATAATACAAACAATATATTTACTACACAGGCTGATACTTAATGGTAGCAAAATTTTACAACGCCCAGTTTTTACAAGCATACAGTGACAAGAAGATTTTCCTGATCGCAGACACATTTGCATTGTAATAATAATAGTTTAATATTTGTAGTGCACAAATTCCATTTACATATGATCAAATGCACAGTGCTGTGAAGTACTCGCTCATGAATACGGGGGTACAAGGGGTGGCCTGGGCGAATTTTACAGATAAACCGCTCGCATGCATCTGCGCAGCAGGCCAACAAGGACTGAATAGCGGCCTTTTCAAGCGCGTGTTCGTATTAAAGGTCAGGCCATATAATAGAGAGAGCCCTTTTCTTGACATCTTTCAGTGCGTTATCCAGGTAC
Source organism: Stylophora pistillata (assembly GCF_964205215.1). NCBI lineage: Eukaryota > Metazoa > Cnidaria > Anthozoa > Scleractinia > Pocilloporidae > Stylophora > Stylophora pistillata. The sequence continues at coordinate 47,125,213 of NC_142519.1, forward strand.
TTTGGCAAGTCAGCAAACACAGCTGATGCATACTCCAATATAGATCTTACAAACGCACAGTATATGGCAATGATGTCTACAGGAGGTACACCACTCTTATGCAGCTGCCTTAATGCAAAAAGTCTACAATTGGCCTTCTTCACCAACCAGTAAATGTGCACAGTCCACACAAGATCCTCTGAAACGTATGCTGAGGAACTTAAACGACAAAACTTGCTCTACAAGGGATCCGCCAACCATGATCGGCATGGGCACACAACTATTATAGTGACGAAAGTCAACTGCGAGAACTTATTAACCGCAAGAACAAATTAAACATTCCTACATTACTGTAGCACAACAGCAGTATTGAAATCCCATTTTACTTGGAATTTCAGCAGCTACTGATCAGCTGTTGGCCTCTCACAATTTGCTACAAATTTTTAAATTGGAATAATGTATTTCCATGATAAAAGCACCCAAACTCTAATAACCACCCTTTCTAAATAAGCACGCACCCACTAGACCATTGCATGCATGTCAAACAATCACCCCACCTCAAACAAGCACTCTTCTCGAATAAGGGTGTCCCTTCACTCCCACCTGCATCCTTCCTCACTTTCTTAAATAGTAGAGATACAAGGAAAACCTGTTTCTTTTGCTACTTTGAAAACTTTTGAAGCTTCAGCTCCCAGGGGCTTATTCAAGTAAATAAGGTAAAAAATCCCTGCATCAACTATTACTTTCAATAACAATACCTGATATATTGTCCTGCATGACACAATGTTCTGATGAGTTCAGTGTAGTCGTGACGATGATGCTGTCCACTTACTCTCTTGATGGTATCAAACGCCTTATGGGCAACCTGGTAAGATTACAAATTTCACTGAGAATTGCTCACACAATTCACATGTATCTGCATAAAACATTAAACAAAAAACAACAACAATGACAGTAACTGCTTAAACAGTACCTATTGTGCATACCTAACTACACAGACACATTTCATACACTTGGACGCTGAACAGTAAGATGGGTATAAACGATTCTTATGCGCACACAGCCAAAAAAAACATGTACAACATTTTTGTCCTTTGTTACCGTATTTACCCATGTATAATATGCACCCATGTATAATAAGCACCCTTGCTTTTAACCAAATTTATCAGAAAAGTTTTTCACAGCAAAAAGACAATGTAAATATTCATACAATTATTTATCAAGGCAACAAGAATAAGAAATTTACTATAATTATCATTAATACTAATATCTTTTGCTACTTAGTTATTCATGACAATATTGAACCCAAACTTTAGGACTTCAACCAAGACCTAGCTAATTTAACGATTCCGTGGCCCAATAAATATTACTAGTGAGCAACAATATGTCTGAGAAGTAATGAAGATTTTGTGTAAAATCATTGTATTTGTAGAATTTGACCTACTGCTATGCAATGTTTTGGCTGTAAAATCCAGTAAACAACAATACAACCACGATTAATTCCACTGCACACACTATACATGTTAAAAATTCACATGTTTTTCACTTAAAATGGCAAATCAAGAACTGCTTCAAGTAAAGCTTTTGTCCGGACCCGGCATCAAAAGTAGATTGATTTTGTTGGTTCTCTACTCTGCTCTGAGAGGTTTTTCTCAGGGTACTCCGGTTTTCCCCCCTCCTCAAAAACCATCATCATTTTAATTTATTTAATTTAGAGTTTATTTCCATTTGCACACGACCCCACAAGCCGTTCAGCTTTAAACATTATTGTGTCTAAATAAAGGTATTATTATTATTATCATTAGTGGTTTTAGTCTTTCCTCTACATTTTAGAGTAAAAACTTAATATGCACCTATAATTTTTCATTGAAAATAAGCCATTCAATTAAACAGTGCTTTCTGTAAGACCCAGCACCCACTGGTGCTTCAGTGGGCATTCTGTTGAGTCGCCGGGTATATTTCACTGCACTCAAGTCGCAGTCACCATGCTAAGTGGCAATCACGTCACTCTCTGGCAGGTGTTGTACCAAGGTAGCCACCTATTTCAAATATTTTTGAAAGCACTGTTAAAGCTTTAAATGTGTTACTTTCTTTGCTGTGTTTTTAACATATGCAAATTTGGAGGTGCAATGGAATCCAGGTATAATAGGCACTTCAATTTAGATGGTTATTTTTATAGAAATAAAATGCGTATTATACACGGATAAATATGTTATCCAGTGCTATAAATTTCCTTTGTGTTACATTGTTGTGTAAAACAAAGAACATTTAAATTTTCAATGACAAGAATCACCACAAGGAAAAAAGGTGCAAAAATTATTTAACATAGCCTAACTTAGCTTTACAGTAACACAAAGCTTTTTAACAGACCCACAGCAACATGTAATAAGTATATTTGATTATCATTCAATAGAAGAAAGAACTTAAAGCAGGTTGCTGCAGAAGCTGTTACCTGGGCAGCAATGTCAGGTTCTTCTAGGTGTTTACTACACATGGCAAGGATCTGTCTCACCAAATCCAGGTCAGGTCTGTTTGTTCTCTGCAGTTTCTCGACCATTTGCCAAGCAACATCTTAACAGGAAAAAAGTTTTAAAATTAGCAAATTCCTAGCAGAGGACCCAATGAAAACAGAGCAAGATTTTGGGTTTTTTAGGGTTTTTACACTTGATTCCAATTGGCCAACATTGTGTCATAGAAGCACTCCAAAATTCTTACGTAAATTGTTATTTGTCAGCTGGTCTGCAATTAAGTTGTAGGATGCCACAGGAACTTCCTCTACAAAAGGAAAAACAAACCTTAGCTTAGACAGTCTGGTAAAATGCATCTGATTCAATACAATGAAGAAGTGTGATACATGAAACATAGTAATGAAGGAGGTTAAGTTTCTAAAGGAAATTTGGTGCTGCATAAGATGGGAGGGGTGGGGGTATTACTGTACAATTTGGTTTCATCAACTGAGTTGATAATGTAAATTGGAAAGCAGGTTGGGGTAGGGGTAGGTATCCAGTCAAGTCGCCGAAGGTTCAACTCACCAACGCCAACTCACCAACGTATAAAACAGAGTAGAGACGTCAGCGAGTTGGTCCTCAATCCACTACGACTTATTAGAAGTTAAACATGTAGAAAAGTAAGCGACCATTAGTAAAAAAAAAGACATTCTTTTTCTTCCAACAAAATTTAGAAGGATGTCAACGCAAATAAAGCATAATAAACATCGCCAATTACTATAGCAGCTTCAGATGCAAATGAGTTAATTATTGTGACAACAACACCATAAAGATTCATTATGTCAATCGGTCAGATATTCTTCAGAAAACTTAGACTTTCAAGACAAGAGCTTTAGTAAAAACCAATTCTTTTTATTTCCGAAAAAGTTTATAAGTCTCAAGGCTAACAAAGCAAGACAAACATCACAAATTACCCTAACAGCTTCAGACACGAACGAGTCATTGTGGACAACAGCGCCGTAAAGCCTTATCATGACGATCGCTTAGATTTTTTTTAGAGAAAACTTAGCTTTCTAGACAAGATCTTTAGTAAAATGCAATTCTTTTTATGTTTAACAAAGTTTTTAAGGATTTCATGGCGAGCAAAGAAAGGTAAACATCACCAATGACTAGCCTCGGACGCAACCAAGCTAGTGTGACAACACCGTAGAGACTCGCCATGTCGATCAGTCAAGATCTTTTATGGAAAACTTAGCTTTTAAGTCGAAATATTTTTAAAAAGAACGATTCTTTTAATTTCTAACAAAGTTTTTAAGGATTTCAATGCGAATAAAATAAGATAAACATCGACAACGACTGTAACAGCTTCAGACGCGAACGAGTGGTAACCAGTCGAGTCACCCAAACGTGATCTCACTCGAAGTCATGTTGCCCAAAACTCATAGTCCTGTTGCCCGATATTTTGCCTCGCATCACCTTAACTTTTATCAAGTGCTTGACTTTAAGTAAAGTAACATCTTCAGTAAATCGTAAGGAATAAACACGTAAAATGTTATGGTTCGCCAAATGTTGCAAAATTCAACAACTTGCGTATTCATATTCCACAACTTATATTAATGCTCAACAAAATATATTTTTGTTTCACAGTTTACAGTTATATTCAACAATTTATATTGATGTTCAACGACACGCATTTTCTTTTCATATTTAACCAAAATTATTTTCATTCAACAATATTTATTCAACTTCAATAGCTATATTTATTTTACTCAACAAAATTAATTGTTCAACTTCAGTCCAAACTTTTTACCCAACAAAAATGATTATTCAACTTCTACCAAGCATAGTTATTTAATGACATACCTTCTATTATGACTAAGTGTTTGAAAGTTCCCGGACATTCAAAACATCGTCATTTAACAAAATTCCCCCCCCTCCCCACCCCCAAACTGCCCCCAACCATGAAACCCATTCCCTTCCAATACAAAGATTAATGGACTGGAACCCAATCATTCTATTTGCGCCAAAAATCAAAATGGCAGCCATAACACTGAACAAAGATTCATTCTTCAATTGCTTTGAGGATGTTATGAGCTTGTTAAATGTTTGTGATGAGGGAGAAGACAGTATTTACCGACCATTTATAGAGGGTGATCAATTGCTTAGAATCAGTGGCAAAATTTGTCAAAAACGTGTTACTGATTGTAAACAAGTGCAAAGGAGAGTTGACTGAGGTTGCTGGAAATTTAAGGGTTTTGTTCCTCAGTTGGTGCCGAAAATTGACAGAACTGGGGTTAAGGAATACTCCAAACTGTACTCACTTAGCAGTATATCTGGTACTTAATTTTGTCACTGAATTCATCTGGATATTTGAGGTACTCTCTAACTATCGCTGGTGTCAGCTCAACAGGTTTAAAGGTGAACACACTCTCAAATAAATGTGGGTGCTTTGACATCTCATCAAGAACACCAAGGGTAATGAATCCTTTCCTCAGCGTGACTGGCCCAGGGCTACCATAATTTCCAGCTGTTTACCCACACGGCCGACTACCTGCACCGGCCAATTATTGCATACAGTGAAAAAAAAAGGCAACAGATTACCTGCACTGGTGGATAACCTGCACATTAAAAGCAAAGAAAATTTGTACAAAAAGGCTCTAGAATTTACGTTTCATACTTGACAAAATATGAATTCGTGGCCCCATTTTGTGCGAGCAATCATTCAATGCCACATTGAATTGTCAACTTCTGGAAAAAAATCGATATCACTGCTTCTGCTGGGCTTAGCAAGTCCATTAAACGGGAAAATTCTCTTCAGCTCAAGCTAGTGCTACCTTGAAATTTATTACTGATGTGCCAGATGCCCTTGGACTATTTTTGTCACAATCAAGGTTTTCTTTACACACATGCCGATAAAAATTTGTACATTGCACAACTAATTGTGTGTGAAATAAACTCAAGTGGCCATCATGTTTTGGTGCCACTTTGTGGCACTCTTAACATTTGAGCACAACTCAATGGGGATAAAACGGAGCTCCTTGTCCTGACTGCTCAACATCCACTAGATTCAATCAAGATTGGAGCTGACATTATTAAAGCTAGTAAATCTGCCAAGAACATTGGTGTTTGGCTTGATGGTGTGCTTTCTATGGATGAACAAATAAATAACATCTGTAAAACTGCCTTTTTCCACATTTGTAACTTAGCTAAAACTAGAAAGTTCCTTTCGCACCGTCAGTGTGAAATACTTATTCATGCCTTTATTTCATTGATGCTGGAATATTGTAACGTTCTTCTATCTGGCCTACAGCAGTCACAAATTACTAGACTACAACATGTACAAAATTCAGTTGCCCGCCTGCTTACAGCCACCAGCAGATATGATCGTGTTACTCCTATACTTAGAAGCCTACATTGGCTGCCTGTGTCCGCCCGTAATGTATTAAATGGTGTGAGTCCTCTGTATCTTAGTGAACTGTTAAGACGGTACATTCCTAATAGAAATTTAAGATCTTCTAAGGAAACACTCTTAATGGTACCTAAATGCAATCTTAAACATACGAATATAGAGCGTTCGCTCATAGAGCTCCTACTCTGTGGAACGCCTTGCCGGATGATATTAGGCAAGTGGACCCTTTAACAACAATTTAGTCTAAACTTAAAACCCATTTATTTAAGCAGTTGTAGTTTTTGCTTTTATTCATTTTTCACTAGATGTTTAATTCACTTTAATTCTTGATTGATGATATTTTTCTATCACTATCATTGTAAAGCACCGCTGGATCTTTGAGCAGTGTTGCGCCATATAAGCTATGTATTGTGTTGTATCAATACAATAATACTCATTTGAGAGGTGGAAATGCTGGTAGGTGATAATTTTTTTCAATTCAACTACCAGTAGATTTCAAAATCTTCGAAGACATGTAACCAGCACCTCCCTAATACCAACAGTGACGCCTGTTTAACCCATTGACAAAATGGGTGTCGGCACGTGTAACACGTGCCAACAAAAAGTCAAAATTTTGGAGAAACCAAGAAGGCAAACACAATGTGCAGTAAATTTTTAAAAATCAGCTTTTCCAAAAAACAAGCTCCAGTGGAAGAGGACTAATTAAAGAACTTATTTCCAGCAAAAAAAGCGATAGGTGTATATTACGTTTTAACTCAAAAATCAAGATGAAAGATAAAAATCACTAATTATTTTCGCATGTGTGAAAATGGGCATGTGGATCATACTTCAAAAGGGAATATGCAAATTTGTCCATGAGTGAAAAGATCTCGAGTTCCATGGAATCTATCAATAGGAAGCAAGACTAAAATGGCCAAGAAATATTGCAGGACGTCAGATTTATTCAAGACAGCTTTTTATTTGCTCTTATAAGCAAAAAACATAAGAATTTCTTATGAGTACAAAGCCCACGCGGTAAAATCCATCATGCTTAGATCGTTGTTTACTTGCCTTCATGGCCAGAAATTGTGCAGCATCATGTTGAAAATTCTGAAAAAACTTCAATTTGAGGAAAAATCTTCTATTAAACTATACTTTTTGAACACATTGTTGCTCAAACATAATATTTACCGGGCCCTCAAATCGTCAAATTGTCGCCAGGCCCTGCTTGAAGTCCGAAAGCTCGGTTTTTCACTTTACATCCATAATTCGCATCACTTTAGAGAATCGAAGTGTTGTTGACTCGAGAGCTTATTCTGTCACCTTTAAGACCTGGATAGCCATTCCTTTCCAAGCAGAGTATTCTATAGCATTGTTACTTTACTTTCTTAATTCCACAAGGTCTAACTCGATCGCAAATGAATGAAAAATCCGACCTGAAAATTTTGAGGGTCGGCCGCTCGGACGCCATATTTTCAAATTTGATCATTTAGTGAAGACACAGAGTAATGCCCCTCTAGTACCCCCTAAAGTCGACAAAATAAATGCGCAAACAACGGCTTCTGATTGGCTTATTGATTTCCAAACTATAGAGGAAGGTTGGGAACAAAACTATACTTAGTAGGGAAGGTAGGGGGAAAGTGTTCTCGCGCGAGGAGATTGCAAGGTTACGGGCGGTTCAGGTTTCAATGTGTTGAGGCAAAATCAACAGATTACCCACAGGTACACAGCCAGAAATTACAGTAACACTAGAATTGTCAGCTAAACAAAATCCTGGTCAATTTACATTTTCAGCTCAGTTAATAAACTCAAATCCTAATGGATTGGGCTCTATCCATTGAGCCAACTCCCGGATAGCTCAAGGGATAGAGCGCTGGACTGATGCGAGGGAGGTTGAAGGTTCGAGCCCCAGCCGGACCAACACTCAAGGTCTTAAAATAATTGAGAAGAATATGCTGCCTTTCTATAACATCAAGAAATGGTTTAGTTATTCTAGTCTTCTCAGATAGGGACAAATAAATGGAGGTCCCGTCTCCTGGAGGGTTAGGAGACGTTAATTTCCCACGCATGAGATTACTGTGTCGTGGATGTCTTCCCCTGGGGTGGGATGGGTTGGTTGTTGTCTTGCATTTCATACATGAGCCTCTGGCATGGGCAATATGGGTAACCATGCCCCACATAAAAGACATTAAACTTTGATTACTATTACTATTACTTACTATAATGAAACAAAGTACCACATAGGAAACATTGAGTGACAAGTGGAAGCAATTCCACCCCTTACAAGTTCTCACTGTTGCACAAATACATACCTTCAGCTTCCTCTGTTTGAACAGTGGGTAGCTCTTCTAAATCATTCCCTTGACTGAAAAATTAATGATCAAGAAACATCAGGAAACATTTCTCAAATATGTGAAGCACTTATTGTGCATCAGATTTCAGAGAACTTTAACGCTACAGCAACACATTGAATTCTCCTCCTAAAATTGTAAAGGCCTAAATGACAGTATTTTTCATGTTGTAGACACAGAGAATGTTCTCCTTTTACAAGACACTATTCCCCAGCTACAATGTGATTCTAATCAGTACAAACCTGCTTGTGATTGCCACCTGTGGCACCCATTGGACCTGCAAAACAATTAGAAAAAAGCAACTTCCTTGGATCTTTTCTATGATAGTCTAACCTCAACAAGAGAACAATGCAATGTAAAATAGTAAGGTAAAGTCACACTTGAGCCAAATGGCTCATCCAGTCCAAGCTTATCCCAGCATCTTAACCCTTTACAAGCAAATATCAGTTGGCATATTCACCATACTGTTCTCTGTACAATTCAAAGAATGCTGGCAAGGAGAATTTGTTAAAAAATCAAGAGCTTTTTAAATGGGTGATCATTTCCCTAATTCCTATGACCTTACCCCATTAACTCCCAGAAGTGATTAACCTGTAATTTCTCCCTAGAATATCCATACATGATCCAGCAAACGGGTAATGAGAATACTCAAACTTATCAGTTAGAAGTTGTTACCTTGATTGAACACCAAATTCTCATAACCAATTTACAAGGAAATGTGAGGCTGCCAGAGGGGAGAATTGATTATCAGATCTTGGTAGTTTAAGTCATTCTTAGGGGTCAAAGGATGGAGCATGGAAGCATGGACCATCAAGGAGTACCCATTATTTCCTCTCCCCCCCCCCCCCGATAGGATCCAGATCCACCCCAAGCTTACCCTCCACAGTTTACATTCCTGGGTTGGAAAGAGGCACTGTGAACAAAGAGTGCTTTGCCCCAGAACTAAACCCAATGACCCTGACAGGATCATTGAGACAACAGAATTCATTCCATTAATCAAACCCTGACTCCCTCTGCAATAAAACATGAATAAGTCACAAAGAAATAAGTTGTACCTCTTGAAGCTGATTATAATCCATGTGCTTGTATTTACATTTTGGTTTCTTGCATTTTCCAGTGTTCAGTTGCTCAAAACAGTAACCTTTAGGATAAGGTTTCCTTGTTCCTGATTTTGCAAGATTTGGCTGTGGCAACCCGTCAGGGCTTGTTGTCACCAAAACCTTTCGTCCATGCAATGTTTCTTCACCATGGAAAGGACTTTTCCTCTTACTTGATGTTTGTGAATCTGAATCTGAATCTGGCATTGATGGAGAGTGGGTTGGTCTTAAAACAGCTAGTCTTGCTTTCTCTACTTCAGTTATTGATCTGTTACTGGCATTGTTCTGATTATCACCTAGCACAGCATTGTGTTGATATGAAGCTTCGGCAGCATGAGGGGTAGACTCACTCTTTAATACTTCTCTTGTCCTTGCAACTGGACGAAATTGACTTGTCATCCCATCACTTAAACTCAGCTGCTCATTTGTGCTGCGCGAATTATCCTTCATTCGTTCAAACCACCTGGGTGACAGCCTATCTGACGCCCTTTTCGGCTGAAGTCGTGATTCACACATGGAGTTTTCAGACACTCTGTTATGATTGGCATCTTGGCCACTGTTGTGAGATCTCTTGGACTGATGTCGCTGAGGTAATTTGCCACTTTCTTGAGAAGCGCGAGAGGCGTGTTGCACTGGAGGACCATGGCTGTTATACTCTGGCACATTTTCACCTGGAACTGGTGGGGGATTTACCAACATTTCAACAGTTTTTGCTATATTATCTTTCATGGCTGCATCTAGTTGGGCTTGAGCTTGCCAAATGGGTTGTAGAACAGGAGACATTAGCTCTGTCCCTGGGAGAGGGAGGAGTCCATCCCCAGTATTGAACAAAGGTATACCTGGCACCCCAAGCACTGGTTGAACTGGTCCACTCACACCAACACTCCTCTCTCTTCTTGGGCCCAGCCTGGATCGGCATCCACCTCTTCTTGAAAAACTGTCTCCAGCTTTCCTTACACCCGTTACACCCCTTCCTGCTGAAGGCCTCTTGGTCCTTCTGCCATCCTTTTTGCAAGTAGATGACCAGTTAGTTCTGTGTCGTGATCTAGGCGAAACTTGTTCGTGTTGGGACCTTTCTTTGTCAGCCTCTTTATTCTTATCTTGCTCTTGAGTTTCATCAGTCTGTAGTTCTTCTTTAGTTTTCACTGGGCTACTTGAACTTCCTTGTGACTGTTTCTGTTTCGTGCCATTTGTTGGCAGTCTTCGATCTCTTGATTCACTTCCAGCTCTTTTTACAGAACCCCTAGAAAAAAACAATTCAGAAAAAATGATTTTCACCATTGCATTTTCATATACATGTGTACATACTGAGATTTTCTCACTTGTGGTACTCTAAATACAATAATATTCATTTCAGAAGTGGAAATACAGGTAGGTGAGAATTTTTTTCTATTCAACTATACAATACAAAACAATACCATGTTCTTTATTTCAAGAGGGTAAATACATGATTAACCCAGTAAAGAGTTTTCTAAGACATGGCCCTCTGTAAACCCACCCATCCCACCCAGGGGAGGACATCCATCACACAGTTGTCTCGTGTGGTCCTACCCCAACCCTGCAGGAGATGGGGCCTCCATTTATTCGTCCCTATCCGAGACGACTGGAGTATCTAACCATTTCTTGATGTTATAGAAAGGCAGCAAATTCCTCTCAATTATTTTAAGACTCCGAGTGTTGGTCCAGCCAAGGTTCAAACCCTCAACCTCCCACACAACAGTCCAGCGCTCTATCCATTGAGCTAATCAGGAGACGGGCAACTATCCGTAGATTTCAAAATTGTCACATAACCCGCACATCCCTGCTACCTGCAGTGGCACGTGTTTAAGGCAAAATCAACAGATTACCCATGGGTAAAAAGCCAGAAATTACGGTACCCACTCATCAGTTGGTATCAGAAATCTTGCTGATCCAATTTCCAATACTACCAACTCATACCTAGATACCATATGGGCAAACTTTCCATGAAGTACAGGTATTCTACATATAAGTGATAATTTACTGTAACTGATGTAGAAGTTCTCGTATTCTCCTTGACACCATTTATCATTGTTGTACTTGATCAAGACAAATATATGAGTTATTGAGCAAGTATGAGGTTAAGATGGCTACATATTGGTCACCCTCTCTTTTTGTGTTTTGAGAGGCCAATAAGCTTTCCAGGTGTTCTCCCAAACATCCCGCATGGCTTTATCACGTTAATGAGCCAGGAAATACATGCTCCATTGCTTAACTAGGGTTTCTTCAAGTTTTAGAACACGAGGATGTTAAATGTATTTCATAGTAAACAGCATACAATCAATCAATATTGTGCCCTCTTTTTGGCTTCTGTTGATACTAAAGTAGCTTGTGAAACTGATCTTTGTAACTTTATGATAAACCATTTCTGCCACCAGACATCAGAGAATGGGGATGTGGGAGTGTTTCAAATGTGCAGCTTGGCTCACAACACATTTATGGAGCCCAGGTATATTAACTTAGTTAAAACAAGATAAATTGCATATAAAGTACCTTGTTCTGATTCCATCACTGTTCACTCCCAGGTCATCTTCTTCATCAAATAAGGAATCATCAGGATGCAGTGATATTTCATCATCTTCTTCTTCCTCCTCAGCATTGTCTTGCTTATGTGGTACATCACTATAATCCATATAAGGGTGGAATGTTGCCTCATCATTATGGGGGTAATTATGAGTCTTTGGGGAATCTTGGTGCATTTCATCTTCATTATCTTCAAGCAAGATGTCCTCATCATAACAACTGTCAACTTCATCATCGTCATTATTATTGAGTAAGCCATCAAAATCCATCTCTGAACTTTGCTTGGAGCTGTAAAAATCATGCATAAAACAAAGTTACCACTGACTTCCCTGCGGGGTGCAAAAATCAACTTAGTACAAAAAAAAAGAAGTTATGTATTAATTAAATTCTTGTAATAGGTGTACAGACTGTATCTAGCATAAAGTGCATTAAATCAGGTTTTTAAATTTTCTTTTTTTCTAATAATAATAATAATAATGTTTATTCCTTATATTGCACAGGCTAACATGCAATAAAAGATATGATCGAATGTGCATTACAACATTCAAAATCTTACAGCAATGGGGCTAATCCTAATGATGATAGTAATAATAATAATTTACAATTTTCCGGAAAAACAAAGGTAAAATATGAATTAATAAAAGAACTAATAGAAAGCTAAATTAAAAAATGTGTCTTTAGTAAAACTTTAAAAGTATCCAATGATTGACACTGTCTAATTTCCAGAGGTAGTCAGTTCCATACTTTGGGCGCAGCATGTTTGAACGAAGGTGTTATTGATTAGGAGTATGCCCCGGTGGGATCTCAACTGATACAGCGAACTCACTTTGATTTTTATCAAGTCTGAGAGATATTGCGGTGCGATGCCGTAGATACATATTATATAGGATGCATTGGCTTAGTTGATACGAAATACAGTATCAATACAGAGTATGAAGAAAACCAAAGGACACCCTTCCTATGGCCTAAAATCCTTGCAACCTGAACACATACCTGAAGGATGCCACACTGTATGGATGCTTGGCTGACAAAGTTTTATTTTCCATTGGTGACAGTGACCCTGGTAATGCTTTGATGGGAACTGTCAACTTTTTAAGCGGTGGTCTGGGTTTTACCGCACACAATGGATGGCCAGACAAAGCGCTTGATTTTGTTTTAGTGCTCAAGGTGCTAACAGCTGATTCATGTGTGCTACTCGCCACAATTTCTGCCCCATTAAGAACATTATCTGCTAAAGAATAAAGCAATCAATTTTTACTTCTTTGCCCTTGCTCGAGTCAAATTAATACCTGGATCAGTTCTTTCAGTAAATACCCTATACTAGCCATTCCCCTAAGGCCATTCTATTGTATTACAAAGCCTTAGGTCTCGGAGCAGGCAGTGTGCACACTCTGATTACTTTGCATCATGGTCATAACACAAAAATTGAGTCATTTGCATCTTGACACAGGAGTGAACATCTTTGGTGGCAGCGAGATGCGGTGTGAATATACATGGATTATGATGGGGATTCACTGTCTGTTGCTATTCCTTCAAAAGTTAAAATGTTTGACGGGCCTGCACAACTCCTGTCATTCCTCCGTGACGAATTCGTTCTTAAGAGGCAACTGACGTTACTTAGAAAGATTCAAAACTGCAATCTGCCTAAGAATCTCGACACAAATGGCCACAGTTACACTCACAACCGATGGCGGGATGAATAATTTTAAAGTCAGTAATCATATTCCTTGACACGAGTTATTTAACTGTGAATTGACCCTTGACATGCAAATGAATATTAGAGAGAGAGAGAGAGAGAGAGACCTTGCAATATACAAACTTTTTCCACCGATCATAAATATGGGATTTGTAAAAGGAGAAGCCCTCCACATCCTAAAGAATAAACGAATTTGTCGCGCTCCATGTCTAGTAAAAATGTACAGAGTTTCAAAATACCCTTCAAAGGCTGCACTCTAAGGAAAATTGAATGGAGCCCAGTGCTCTGAAACTGTGAAATCCAGGGTGCCCAGCATATGCTTTGTACGAAAAAAATTAAAAATTTCCGAGTTGCCCAAGAGCAAAAGTAAGGCACCAGGGGCCACCGGGCACTGTTAAAGCACAGCGTTGCCTTTGAGAATAGAGGAAACCTATAGGAGGGTTTGGAGAGATGTGTCTCTGGAGTTATTACTTCAGGAGAGAAGTATACTCTGAAACAAAGAAAATAGTGCACGCACTAAAGACTATATTGCCTTTTGTAACACAATCTCATCTGGCTTTGCCAAACCTCAATAACATACAGATGGAAAATTATCACACCTCAAAACTGACCCTTACTATCACATCGCAAAGGAAAGTCATCAAAAGATATCCTAATAAGAGCTAACCTTTGAGAGTAGAAGATTTAAAAGCCCTCGCACATGGTGGGAGACGCAAAGGCCTATCAACAACTTTCAACAGTCAACTGCCTTTTGCTTTCCGGCTTTCCGATGTGTCGCCTCACACAAGATAGAGGTTTTCATGGATCAAGTGACTCTTCATTGGTCTAATTTCATTGGTCTAATTAAACCGTCCTTCATTCAGTGATCAAGATAGAATATTTACCCCACAACACTCGCTATTATTTAATTTTCCTTCACTTAGGAAAGTAGATTTACAACACAACTGATAAATGCCCTTGCAGTAGTAACGCTATGTAACGCAACACACTAAGCACAACAATGGGCCTTTTCACTCCACAAAAGGGTCTCAAACATCACTTAAAATGCATAGAACATTTGTACCATTGGAGCACGTTTGGTCAGAGCTGTTGAACAAGGTTCAAGTGGCCATACAAATCTTTGAAAGGCTTCGAACTACGACGTACAACGAATTTGATCTGCTCGAAAACCGGTCTCAAATTACATGCTAAAATACAGTGCTTGCGTTTGTCCTCAGGAACGATATAATACGTGACAAATACGCACGAAAAATACTTCTACACGTTCAGAATATATCAAATTATATTTACCTACAGTGAAAGGATAAAGAAATGGCCTAACTTTTACGGAATATTCAGTCAATCTCTAACCATTTCAACCGCTTTTACCGCCATATTGAAAATAACGCTACCACAATGCAATGCGATTGGAGTGCGCACACCGCCTAGTCTCAGAGGTAGTCGAATTGTTCTCACTGAACGCATGTGGAGTGTGCGGTTCCACAGAAATCGTGCTTATTTTCTGTGCAACTGTCCCTGGTGCTTTCTACTCCACCAGAGAGCTTCTAAAATACAATACTCACTTGAATAATTGCTTCAATGAATTGTAATCGGAAACCATCTACGCCTCACTGCAGACATAACGCCGCTGAGCTACAGAATACTCTAAAGAGTTTTCACAAGACAGAGATTCCCAATATTGCTACACCAAGCATTTAAAGTTACTCATTTTCCGCTTTAAGGGCAATCTCAAGAGTCAGTACATGACAGAAGCTAAAAATACAGCGCATGGAACAAAGCGTTCGCAGCAATCGAGACCATAGTAACTATATGTGTAATGTCCATATCATCCAGTTAAAATCTTGACAAATTTTCTCCGTTAGTTCGAAACCTCTGCAGTTTCCTCCAACGCACTTGTTGTTTTTAGATATTTCAGATGCAGATGTCTGTGTCTTACCTGAGTCAATGGCATTTGGAGAGCTGCTGGCAGAGACCTCATCATTCACAGCATCGTGGTCTAGATCATGAGATGCATTTGTAGCAGTGTCCGTGGAAGTCCTCTTCATTCGTTCCTGCTTTTCGCGCATAATTTCATCCAGAGACTTAACTGTAACGTTATCCAGCTCAGTAGATTCTGCTGTAAATGGAAACCCGGTGCATAAGAAATTGTTGGCAGAAATTCTAGATATAACACACGACTATTTACAACTCAAAATTTTACCGGTTTTGCGGTTGATTACAATCTTTCGAGTCTGACGCGCAGTAACAGGCGGTTTAAAGCGAGATGAGTTACTATCTTCATTCGGCACAGTTACAACCAGGTCTGTGCTCTGAAGGCTACCTTCTTTCCTGGTTCCAAGAGAACGAAGGCCTTTCTTCTTTCCACGACGGGCATTTCCCTCGACCTTCATATCTAGTTCACAGCTATGAAAACGTTCCGAACGCAGAAACCATGTGACAACATGCGCCGGAGTCTCCAATTTAGCGCGAACGATGTTCTCCTTATATGGATATTCCTGGCACTTGAATCTTCACGAAGAGTTCCGAAAACGTCACGAACACGAAGAAAACACGTCTACTGAGAATGAAAAACGAGTGTGTGTTTCGCGAATGATTTGTTTAGTATGAGCTGGTAAGTGAGATTTCCCGTATTCTTGTGTATTTAATATGTCAATACTGGAGGTAACTCTTGCCAATTCTGTTTATAAGCCACGGGAAGTCGATCTTCAAAGGCATCCAATCCTTGCCTCCGACTATCAGTCATACAACATGCATCATTGTTGAATTCTTGATTTAAATGTTGCCATTGAATCAACGGCATGTACATGTGTTTTTCACTGTGTGAAAAGATGTTTACTTCGCTTTTACAACAATAGGAATCCCTTCAAGAAGGCAAAGCCATCAGCAAAGCAGACCGTAAGTACAAATTATTTTTGAATTTTTATCTTCGCCCACAACTCTTAAATAAGGAGAAACCTCTCGAAGTCTTGCTGTAATGCTTTAATAGGTTTACTCCTAAAACAGTTAAAACTATACTAGGAGTATAGTTCTTCCAGCATTCCATGCACAGGGGGCTAATACGCAGGAAAACAGACCAAGAGAGAGGACTTTTTGAAAAATTCAAGTAAACACGATAGGTCAGGTTCTCTATATAAAGTTAAGTTTCAGCACGTGACAGGTGTTAAGAGTATTAATCAGTGTCAAAAACAACGTTATATCCTAGAAAACCGTAACTGATTTGTTTATAAGCTAGCCGTATCTGAACCTGGGAACCCAGATTGGAGGTGTCGTTCACACCTTGGTTTGAAATAATTACCGTCCGGGTTGTTCAAAGGTGGGTTAAGGTAACCCAGGGTTTAAGTGTGAAATCTGATTTCAGATCTGAAAGCCGTAAAATAAAATCCAGTGGAATTCTTGTTGTCTACAATTTGATGATTGGATGCTCTAAAAAATATAGGGAATATTATCCTACAAATGATTTTTAAACAAAGGAGTAAAGAACCCCAGATTAAAAAAAATTAACTTTGGGTTTTTACTAATCAGCCTTTGAACAATAAGGCCCTGGTTTTTACTGCTCATGGAGGAACCTGGAACAAGTTCTGACTGAAAGGGCCTCTTGGCCCCAGTACAGATTTTACCCATCTACTTAATAGGCCTGTTGCAGTTAGAGATCACGTGCTTAGATGCCACATAGCAATGCCATACTGGTGAGCAAGCACTCCAGTGATCTCAGACAGTATGGAGGTCACAGAGGTCTGCATTCAAACAAAGAATAGAGCGGATAACAGGTCAAAAGGTATCCCAATTCGAGAAATCCAGTAAGATGTAATCAACAGCTTCCCCGGAGTGTATCAGCAGCAAAATCACACCAAAATTCATTTTTCGCTGATACACTCCTAGGAAGCTGATGATTAAAACTTACAAGATTTCTCAAATTGAGATACTGTTTAACTTGTTATCTGCTGTATTCTTTGTTTGAACGCAGACCTCTGTGATCTCTATTTTGTCTGAGATCACTGGAGTGCTTGCTCTCCAGTATGGCATTGCTATGCGGTATCTAAGCACGTGATCTCTAACTGCAAAAGGCCTATTGCTTGTGAATACCTTGGATTACAATAATACCTATAGTACCAGCAATTAAACAAGGTGTAACTCTTCAAAGGTTGATTGGAGCACATGAAGGTACCTGGGCCTGACTGTTCAACACACAAATACCATAATGATTCAATTTGGCATCCCAGTTCCTATAAGCCCCTCTCTGATGTAAATGTCCTCCTCAAGCTTGTTTTTTTGTTTTTTTGTTTTTTTTTTTTTCATTAGCTCCTCTATTGCATAAGCACCCTCATTTTAATAAGCAACCCTGTTCTATTTCAGCATTAGCACTGCTAGAGTACCTTCCCTACCAATAAAATGATATCGATCAGAATATTTGTTACTTTTTCCATTTCTACCTTAGTTTGTTCCTTTTTTGATAAATATCAAAGATTCATTTTACACTTTCTGCTGTTTAACAAAAACAAAATAAGCATCCTGTCCCCTAATAAGTGCCCTGCTTTACCCCTTTAACTCCCAGAAATTATTAACATGTAACTTCTCCCTATAATATCCATACATTATCCAGCAAACAGGTAATGAGAATACTCAAACTTATCAGGTAGAAGTTGTTACTTTGATTGAACACCAAATTCTCATAACCAATTTACAAGGAAATCATAGTAGCTAGAGGGGAGAATTCATAATCAGATCTAGGAAGTGAAAGGTTTATAAATGAGCACCATCCTCAGCAGATACTAGACATGGGTGCTAAATTGAATCATTATTATAGTAAGCCAACCCAGGGTTAAAGTAAATTTTTTCTTCAGTCTTCTACACTGTACCCTGGCAGGGAATTATCTTATTTGTTTCTCATTTCCCCTGGTTCTTGCCATATTGTTAAAATAACCCAAAGTATCATTAACCTTGATAAATATAATGGGACATAAAAACCACAGACAAACTTGGGAATTTCACAAAGGTTTCCTGATAGAATAAAACTCAATTTCAAATTTAACTCATTTTGATTCTGACGTGTAACTGATAAGTGTACCCATATTTGAGTTATCAGTAATCAATTTCCACATTTTTATGTGAGTATGAGGAATTTTGTTTTTTTCAAATTAGGTCCCTATTGGAGGCCAGTTATCCAAACATAGGTTATATTAATTTTTAAACAGCCAAAATAATAGGTTTGTTTCCAACTTGAACAAGATTATCAATATGAAGTGTTCTTACATTGGGAGGATTCTTGCTTTTTAATGATAATTTAAGGCCTGAAGCAGTTTACGCAAACAGAGATTTATTAATTTCATTTTCAAAAATTCAATGTACCTAATCCAAAGTGAAATTCTGACTTTGTTTACGATCAAAACACAAAGAAACATTT